>NC_056735.1:1463332260-1463512260 GCF_019279795.1 Protopterus annectens
CTAAAACGCATAACATTGAGACCAGAACATCCAAAACCCATAACATCAAACTTCATAACACCTAACACTACTAATCACATGAAAATAACATCCCCTCCACATATGACACCAAACTATCAAACACACTTTTTACTACGTTTCTGCAGGGGGGCAAGACCCTTGCACCTCCCATGTGGGTGCCCCCCCCCCCATAAATTAAATATACCAACTCCAAGATCGCACTACAGTGGAAAAAAGTTAATGTCCTTACCTGCAGAAACGTAGTAAAAAGTGTGTTTGGTAGTTTGGTGTCATTATATGTCGTTATATGTGGAGGGGATGTTATTTTCATATGATTTGTACTGCCAGATGTTATGAAATTCAATGTTATGGGTTTTAGATATTCTGGTCTCAATGTTATGAAATTAGATGTAATGGGTTTTAGATGTTTTGAAGGGGACCCATATATATATATATATATATATATATATATATATATATATATATATTTAAAATGTGTGTGTGTGTGTATACACACACACACATATATATATATATATATATATATAGATAGATAGATAGATAGATATTTATATATATATATATACACACACACACACACACACATCTCAGCAATAATCTATTTTTTTGTTTGCAATGCATATGCCAAAATCCATTTTCCATTTAAAGAAAATTTCATTTAGCCTTTTATTCCAAATAACACATATTGCATAGTAAATTCTTATCTAACCTTCTCATATATTCTTCCCTTGTTCTTATAATATCCATATATAATCATTCGGGTCTATATCAGAAGACCAAATGGAAATAACAGCAAACGGCAAAACATCGAAAACACCGGACCTCGAAGTGCTGTTTGTGACATCGCGGTACAGTGAGGATTGGAATATTTGCCCTTTCCTCACTGTATTGAGATCTTGGACTTGGTATATATATTTAGTGGGGGGCACAGCCCCCCACAATAGCAAGTTCAAGGACCAGTCTTTTCAATGTTTTTCAAAAAAAAGTTTTCTTCACACTTTCATCAGAGTTTCACTAGTCTTTTACATTTCAAACAAAAAAAAAAAAAGAACATGCTCTGTTGTCTCTCTCTTGCAAAAAATAAAATCTTTCAACTTTTTTGATATGGCATATTTACCCTTTACTGGTAACTTATTTATTACTAGTCTCCATACGAAATCCTGACCTCCTACTATCATGATACATCAATTTTTCCTGACTTTAATCATGTCTGGTAAATTTTCCCATGGATTAACATAATAATATTGTTTCTTCATATTATTATACCACATCCTTCCTCTCTATCATCAATTTTCATTTTTCATGTTAGTATTTTTCTTGATATTTTTTAATGTTTTCATTTACGTATTATTTTTCTTCTTTTCTTATTCTCATCCTCTCCCAGAACCTTCTGTACTTATATTTAAACATTCTCGCTATTAATTTCTCATTCTCTTCCTTTACTCACTTTAATTACCATGTACAACTTTAAAGGAGGAGAATAAATTGTATTTAGTAAGCACAATCTCCTTTATCTTCACTAATACAAGGTTCATAGGTAGGTACTAGGCTATCAGCCCAAGGGCCTACGTAAGCCTAGCCAATAAGATTCCTTGGCTTACGCCACCTAAGAAAGTTATTTTCTTGTGCCACTGTCGAGCAGAGACACAGAAGTGATCCCCGCGGTGTATTTCCTATTTCCCATCCACTCATCAAGATTTTTCTTGAAGAGTGCTAATGAAGAACTTTGCTTGACATAGATGGGTAGCCTGTTCCAGAGTATGGGAAGTTTCTGGGACAGGAATCTATCCCTCCAGCATGTCCTGTTTATTGCAGTGACAAGGTTTAGGTCCCTAGAGCATGCAGCTCAGAGGGATTGGGATTTCTTTAGGTGTAGCATGTCCAACAGCTCTGGGTTTGACATGGCTTTATATGTTAGGCAGAGATCACCTCGGAGTAGGCGATATGCTACGGAGTAAAGCTGGAGTTTTTTGAGGCGGTCAGTGTAGGGCATTTGTTTGAGGCCAGTAATCCTCTTTGTGAGGTACTTCTGTGGCCTTTCCAGCTGCTGCAGATGTCTTGTGAGGTACATTCCAAAAGGGGCATTGTACTTTATAATGGGTCTAATGAGTGTCGAGTAGAGGGGAACAATGACCTCTTTTTTCCTGGATGAGAACCCTTCTATGATGAGGTGTGCCACGTAGAAGGACTTCCTGACTACTGTGGTGATGTGACTATCAAAGGAAAGACTACTGTCCACCTGGGTCCCAAGGTCTCTTATCACACATTCGGTGTTAAGTAGATTGCTGCCTATGTGGTAGTTCATGGGTACAGAGGTTTTATCAAAGGGGATGACACTGCACTTTTTGGCATTGAGCTTGAGGCCATGGCTCTGATACCAGGCATCTGTCTCAGCGAGGCCCTTCTGTAGGATCTCCACATCATTTGGGGACTTGACTATGCCTCCTAGTTTGCAGTCATCTGCGAACATCATTAGCCAGAGGCCTTCTGTGTTAGCCTGTATTTCAGAGAAGTAGATACCAAACAGGAGTGGTCCCAGTGAGGTCAGATTTGGAGTCTGCAACTTTTACAGTGTGGGTTCTGTCAGTGAGCCAGTTGGCAACCCATCTTGTGACGAAGGGATTTATACCTAGTTTAGTGAGTTTAGCTATAATTCCAGAATGGGGGATGATGTTGAAAGCCTTGGCAAGGTCAAGATAGGCTGTGTGAACCACCTTACCCTCATCTATGGCTTTGATGACTGCCTCAAAGTCGTCAATCAGGTTCAGGAGGCATGATCTGCCTTTCACAAACCCGAACTGGGTGGGATCCAGAGTTTGGAGGTTACCAATGTCTTTGTTTATGAGTTCCATGATGATACGCTCCATGGCCTTGCAAATCAGGCTCATCAAGCTAATAGGTCGATAGTTCCCGGGATCTGGCTCCCCCTTTGTGGAGTGGGATAACTGTTGCTGTGCGCCATTCAGTGGGTACAAAGCCTGATGCGAGGCTATTATTGAACATGGTGCTTAAGTGGGGAGCCAGTTCGTTCTGAAGTTCGTGTAAAACGCAGCCTGGGATGTTGTCCGGTCCCATGGATGCTGTGTTTTTGGCTTTAGAGAGTACAGCTTTTACCTGCGTTGTTGTGATTACAGGGACAAGGCACCTCTTTTCACTGGGTTTAACACTGAACCTCATAAGAAAGAAAACACAAATCGCACAACTTCATTTTGATATTTTTGTGGGATGATATAAACAGTTGAGGTATATGTCATTTTCCCATCAATATAGAATTCACCAGATAAACCTTCATCCTGAATACAAATCTATACTTCCTCCACAGAAGACACATTTCTTTTGTCAAACCCTCCCATAGCATCATAATTACATAATTTTCCCCAGCTTTATTTATCCCTTAGGAAAGGCAGCTCATTCAATGAAAAACACATACCCTTCAATTTTCACCACATCACCCAAACCCTGACTTATCTTTACCCAAAGTCATTCTCATTTCCTTTAAACATCCATTCAGACAAACAACTATTTCCCTCAGCCATATTTCTTTAGTAACTGCAACCATACTTGCATATGTCAAAACTACTGGCATCACCACCTCCTTTTGCTTCACATATCTGGTATCTTTCATTTTATAATCTATTTCACTATCACATTTATCATCAATGCAAACAATATTCCACACGAGACATCCTTGCCTTATACCGCACTTCACGCAAATTTCTTTACTCAGCCGTACCGTCACTAATACTCTCACTCTATTATTTCGATATGCTGACATACACATTCTCCTTATTCTATTATCTACTCCATACTTGTCTATAACACCCCACAAAATATCATGTCCTACTGTATAAAATTCCTTGCTGATATCACCTATTTGTTTCGCATCCTCCCTTTTACTTATCAGCATTTACAATTTCTCGCACAACAAATAAGTTATGACATCCCTTCCTTTTTAATACCACATATACTTTTTCCATAAGATCCTTCAACCTTCTTCCATTATACCCTGTAGTCTTCTCACAAAAATGTTATCTGCATTATTTACTGTCATAGGTCACCATTTAGTTTTTATTTCTTTCTTCTCATCTATCTTCCATATAAATTTTAATACCCACTGCTTAACTCTTCATAAATAAACTCTTCATTCAACCACATATTCAAACCACATATTCAGTACATTTACAAAATACTCTCTTTGCCAATCCAGTAATTTCATATACATTCCACACCATATACCATTTGGGCCCGATACTGAATCAAAATATATTTTAAGTACTTCATCCAATTCACGAACAGAAATTTCTTTTTAAAAATTTCCTCAACACGCTCTAGATTTCTTTCTTTTTACTCTTACACGTATTTCCACATGCCTTACTACAATACTGAATAGTTTACTTGTGTACTTTTTACCTCTTCTTTTACATATTTCATTTTCCTCATTATACTAATATCCTCCTTTACTATTTTATCCAGATATGCAGATACCGCCCTCTCCCTTCTCCCTTGTAAATAATATTTCTGCCTAAACAGCACAGTAATGCTTTATTTTTTTTCTTGATTTCATTTATATATTTCTTTTTCCATAGCACAATACTCCCTTGTATTATCCTCTAAATTCTCTAATACATTTCTATATGTTTTCCCATACTTCACCTTCTCTTTATTTCTTACATCATCCCGCCATTTAAAAAAATACTTTTTATACTTATTTTTAAATTCAATCCACCATTTTGACCTTTTTTTTTTATAGACGTCCTTTATGGTTATATGATCCTCCCGCAACCACAATACTAACAAATCTCCAATGTACGTGTGCAGCGGTTAACTTTATCGCCTCACAGCAACAGGTTCTGCGGTTTGATTCTCGGTCGGGGTGCCTTCTGTGCGGAGTCTGCATGTCCTCTCTGTGTTTGTGTGGGTTTTCTCCCATCGTATAAAGACATGTCTGGATCATTTCTTCCCTGGCCTCCACTGAAAATTGGCTTGTTTCAAGTTGGACTTTCCCAGTAAACAAACGTTAAATAAATGCATAAATAAATTAAATAAATACTCTCATTTATTATTTTTACTCCCTTTCATATTTTAAGATACTCCCTTTCTTCCATCACATCCATCTATATTGCTTAATGGTCTGAAAAAACAATCACAACTGTTTCACTATTCTGCTACCTCCAGGTCTTCCGATAATACAAAATATTCAATTTCAGATCCAACTGCCCCCTTCTAGAAGCCCACTGACTTTTGTTCCAGAAGGTTAGTTTATAACATTTTATTACTTTCTGTATTTTTACATTTTCCCTTTAACTCACAGTTAACAACCCCTGCAGTTATAATTTTCATATTAACCACCACAGTCTATTTGATGAAACAGATTTTCTCTTTCCTTGCTAGCTATATATGGATATAAAGCTATATTCTGTAAACATTTTCTCTTCATCTCACATCCACAACAGTTAATCTTCCCATCCTTACCAAGGTTACATTTAGTATTTTACTGTTAACACAGCCATTTGAGCACAACATCCACTTCCTAAGTTCCAGATTACATTTCCACCCCAAAATGTTTCAGTTTGCAGTCTTTCTTCACTCATCAAGAATCTTACATCCTTTAAAAGAATAACATCCACATCAGTTTTCATACACCATTCCAGTATCCCTATCTGTCTTATCTTCTTCTTTCAGCTGCTCCCATTAGGGGTCGTCACAGCGGATCATCTGTTTCCATTTTTTCCTGTACTCTGCATCTTGCTCTGTCATACCAACCACCTGCATGTCCTATCTCACCACATCCATGAACCTCATCTTAGGCCTTCCTCTTTTCCTGTTACCTGGCAGCTTCATCCTTAGCATCTTTTTCCCAATACACTCTGCATCCCTCCTCAGCACATATCCAAACCAACATAATCTTGCCTCTCTGGCTTTGTCTCCAAACCTTCCAACCTGGTCTGACCCTCTAATATACTTATTCCTAATCTTGTTCACCCTCATCACACCCAGTGTAAATCTTAACATCTCAGCTCAGACTCCTACCTTTTTGTCAATGCCACTGTCTCCACCCCATATAACATAGCTGGTCTCACTAACCCCCTGTAGACCTTCCTTTTCACTCTTACTGGTACCCATATGTCACAAATCACTCCTGACACTCTTCTCCACCCACTTCACCCTGCCAGTACTCTCTTCTCCAACTCTCTTCCACACTCACCATTACTCTGAACTTTTGATCCCAATTAAACTCATCCACCTTTGCCACCTCTACTCTCTGCATCCTCCATCTCATTTCACACACATATATTCAGTCTTAGTCCTGCTGACCTTCATTCCTCTTCTCTCTAGAGCATATCTCCACCTCTCCAGGGTCTCCTCCACCTGTTCCCTACTCTCACTACAGATCACAATGTCATCTGCAAACATCATAGTCCTTGGAGACTCCTGTCTGATCTTGTCTGTCAACCTGTCCATCACCACTGCAAAGAAGAAAGGGCTCAGAATGGATCCTTGATGTAATCCCACCTCCACCTTAAACGCATCCATCACTCCCATTGCAGACCTCAGCACTGTCACACTACCCTCGTACATATCCAGTAACACTCTTACATACTTCTCTGACACTCCCGACTTCCTCATACAATACCACAACGCCTCTCTAGGCACCCTGTCATATGCTTTCTCTAAGTCCACAAAGACACAATGCAACTTCTTCTGACCTTCTCTGTACTTCTCCATCAACACTCTCAGAGCAAACATCGCATCTTTCTTGGCAGGAAACCATACTGCTGATCACTAATCATCACCTCCCTTCTTAACCTAGCTTCCACTACTCTTTCCCATAACTTCATGCTGTGACTGATCAATTTAATCCCTCTGTAGTTACTACAGCTCTGCACATCACCCTTATTCTTAAAAATTGGTACCAAAACACTTTCTCCATTCCTCAGACATCCTCTCACTTTCCAAAATTTCATTAAACAATCTAGTTAAAAACTCCACTGCCATTTCACCTAAACACCTCCATGCTTCCACAAGTATGTCATCTGGACCAACAGCCTTTCCATTCTTCATCCTCTTCATAGCTATCCTTACTTCCTCCTTGCTAATCCATTGTACTTCATGATTCACTACCCCCACATCATCCAACCTTCTCTCCCTCTCACTCTTCATTCATCAGCCCCTCAAAGTACTCTTTCCATCTGCTCAACACACTCTCCTCGCTTGTGAGTACGTTTCCCTCATTATCCTTCATCACCCTTACCTGCTGCACATCTTTACTAGCTCGGTCGTTCTGTCTAGCCAATCGGTACAGGTCCTTTTCTCCCTCCTTAGTGTCCAACCTTTCATACAACTCTTCATATGCCTTATCCTTAGCCTTCGCCACCTCTCTTTGCCATGCACCTCATCTCCTTGTACTCCTGTCTACTTTCTTCATCTCTCTGACAATCCCACTTCTTCTTCACCAACCTTTCTCTGTATACTCTCCTGTACTTCCTCATTCCACATGTCACACCAAGCACCTTTCTAGCCATCTCCCTTACTAGCTCTGCTGTAGTTACCCAGCTATTCGGTAACTCTTCACTGCCACCCAGTGCCTGTCCTAACTCTTCCCTGAACTCCACCTCACAATTACTCTTTTTCAATTTCCGCCATTTGATCCTTGGTGCTGCCCTCATATTCCTCCTCCTCTTTTTGATCACCAATATCATCTCTACATCCTACAAACCACCATCCTATGCTGCCTAACTACACTTTCCCCTGCCACCACCTTACAGTTTCCAATCTCCTTCAGACTGGCCCTTCTACACAAGATATAATCTACCTGTGTGCATCTCCTTCCACTCTTGTATGTCACCCTATGCTCCTCCCTCTTGTTAAAATATGTTTTCACTACAGCCATGTCCATCCTTTTCACAAAATCCACTACCATTTGACCTTCTGCATTCCTTTGCTTGACACCATACCTACCAATCACTTCCTCATCCCCTCTGTTCCCTTCACCAACATGCCCATTGAAATCTGCTCCAATCACCACTCTCTCACCCTTGGGTACAGTCAACACCACTTCATCCAACTCACTCCAAAATGTTTCTTTCTCATCCATCGCACACCCAACTTGTGGAGCCTGTCTTATAGTGTTAATAATACTGTTCACATTTACTGAAAGTACTCAAAACTGTTGGTTTTCCTTAAGTTTATAGGAAATATTTTAAACGTTTGTTTTCTTATTTTTACTCCTTTTCCAACTGAATACTTTTTGTGGGTTTGTGTATCCTCAGATCAGATTTTTCACTGGCTAGAACTTTAAAAAAATTACTATCAATCCCTTCTCCATATTTTTTTTTCATATTCTCCAACAGCTTCTTCACAACTATTTCACCATCTCACCCAGCCTTCTTTTGCCCTTCCTTGTGTAGGTTTTCTTCTCTTTTCCTTTCTTTTTCATTATTTACTGTTTGCTTTTGACAATCCAACCAAAAGCTTCTCTCTTTCTCTTTTTTTTTTTTAAACACAACCTGCATTAAGGCACACACACACACCTTCTCCCCGCGCTGGTTACATTGTGCCTTTTTACACTTGTTAAAACAAGAAAAGTCTCCAAAAAAGAAAATGATTTTAGCTGGCAGCATATCTTAATGTCTATGACCAAGCCCCCCCCCTCCCCCCCCACACACACACACACAAAAGCTTGGTGTTTCACCATGGTTTTATTTTCACATTTCAAAACAACTTCCAACCTCCACTCCCCATTCCACATGTTTTTCTCATCTTATCAAAGGTTTCACACAGACTAAATGTATTTCTAATATCATCTTCCAGTTCATCAAATCTAAACGGCATAGTAATTTTTTTTTTTTTTTTTTTTTTTTTTAACATTTAGGTTACTACCAGAAAACAATTGTTCCATTGATAAATGTCCTTTTTGTCATATAGTTCCAGAAATGTCATCAGTCCATCGGTTTCAAATGTTAAGTCACAAAAGTCTCTGTCCCAATACATATAAAAGACAATTTCTTGAGCTTTAAAACCAAATTGCCCATATATATTTATTACAGTGTCATTTTTTGTTCATATTCTCACAGTTGGTCTTCTGCTGCGGTGGTGGTGCTGCGGTAGCGTTGTCGCCTCACAGTAAGACGTTGTCGTGTTCGATTCTCAGCTAGACAGTCTTCTGTGTGGAGACATGCGTGAATGGGCGTACCTTCGTTGAAGGTTGTGTGTCAGGGCCGGCAACTCGGCACGTAAAAGTCTACTGCCAATCATTAGCGGACAGGAGTTCCACTGTGGCGACCCCTAGCCGGGAAAAGCCAAAAGACACAACAAAAAATTCTCACAGTTAGTCTTCGCTTCTTTTACCTGCAGTTTTCTGCTGCTCTTCTTTTTTGCTGCTGTCAATGCTGCATAAGTGTTAGTAATAGCATTATCTGCTGACAAAACCAAGCACCCCAAATTGTTGCGGCTTTTCTCTTTTAATTTTGTCACTGCTGCATTCTCTGCTGCCATATCACCTGGTTCTTCTTCCACACTACCATCCTCATCATTTCTGAAAAATGTATCTGCCATTTCACCCCATGAAACAGCAGAACTGTCATCTGGATCACCCTAATTGAATATTTTTTTTTATTTATTTAATTTTTTTTACAGATCGTCTGCAAGCCCTAGTAACACCAGTTCTATAACCTGCACCACTTCAACAGACTCACTCGCTTCCTTCTTCATGGAGACAGCTAAATGATGCTCATTTGTAATATTCACCACACAGGAACCTTTATATTATGAACCTCCATATTAATTTTTTCTCCAGATTCTCACTTTTAAACCTCCAAACTCTGCTTAGCTTTTCTTTCCTCCTCCATGCTGCTGCTTCCCTTAGGTCTCCTCCTGGCTGCTGTAGGAGCCCTCCAGCACCATCTAGCAGCTCCAAAGAGCAGGGGAAGTTCCCTGATGCTCTGTTCAAATTTCTTCTGTTGTATAAATACCAACTTGGGTCTCCCCCGAAAACAGGTCACTAGCCTAGTGGGACTAACCAGGTCAACACAGGACAAATAAAATAAAGAAATATGTTTAAATAATAAGAATGTTAAGATCTGGAATATGTAGCAACAAGAATATATAATCAGACCTTCCTTTACAGTGGTTTAACATTAATTAACAAATGAATTGGCACAATCTGTGTGTGTGCTTATTCTTTGGTTAACTTTACATATTTGAAATGTATTTAACACACATTTCAGATATACTCAACAGTACTTATCTGCAGTATTAAAAAATATAAGTGAAACTCCCAAGTTATTTATTTTAAGGCATGCATGTTTATACAGTATGGTTTCTTTAAGAAACCCTTAAAATGTGCTAGGTATATTGCCTCAATTATACAGATGTGAAAAACGCTGCATGTGTGTGTGTTATATTACGTTTTACTAATAAGACCTATATACCACTTGTTTTTCATCTGAAGTACAAACATAACTTAATTTGCCTGTGGAAGAGCTCTGTAGTTACATCTCCTCACTAATACATTATACATGGTGGCTGTTGCTATGAACCTTTATGACCTCACAGGAGCTGGGGCTTTCAAGTCTCTATCAAACAGCAGTTTCTTTTCTTTTCTGCAAAAGTTGTTAATTCAAACATGCCACAAGCATGTGAATGAAAAAGAAGTATATATAATGTGCAAAGAACTTTCAATATTCTTTTTTTTTTTTGGGGGGGGGGGCTGCATATTAGTCTTGTAATATTCTTTAAAGACACAACTCAGTTCAGTGGCTTTTCTGTACTTATACTAAGGGAATTCTCAACATTTCTGCTTGCCCCAAATGTTTAGTAGGAGGAATATGCATTATTTCTAAAGTCATCATCAAAATCTGTTTTCAATCAGCACAAATATACTCCCCCAAGGAGCACACACTGAGAAGCTACGGGCCAGCCAAAGTTACAGAGCTTTAAGTTTTCTTACTCTTTATATTACCATGTTTTGAAACATTTGTGGGAAATTCAAACACATGGTATTATTAAGGCAATTCCTGTAAAAAAAAAATCACATCTGTTTACATGCACAAAATCACCATCACTTAAAATTACTGGATGAAGTGCAGCCTGCTTAAATTCTGTTATCCTTCATGGGGCTGGATAATCTTTGACTGCAAACGTATGTTAAAGAAATAATTAAGCCTCTCAAGCACATCCCCCAATCCACATCTTCAGTAAGGAAACAGAGGGCTGCAAGGACACCCATACAGTCCAGCATGGGATCTAAGACATCAAGTTCCTTGACAGCCAATGGGCCTTGAACTTATTCAAACTTATAACCTCACAAAGCCTAAAAGTGAGTGCACACAGTATCAGATCATGTTCAAGTGGGATTCTGCAGGGAGTTTAGTACTATGCAATATTTTCTGTGCCCTATCACATGGCTCTACAAAATCTTGAGCTCCCACTGTTGGGGATAACACCCTCTGAATGATTTGTGGCATCCCTGTGAAATACAAAAGTGGTATGTACAACCTTAACCACTACACCTCTACTTGAGCAGGGGTCATAGTTGAAGTAACTCACTAACACGGTTATACACTTGAAATATACTTAACACATACTATAGCTATGGATTAATATTTTCACTGTAGCACATCCCAAACAGTATTAGTGTCACTTTGTTTCATTTAAGGAATCATGACACCATAATGAGCTCTGAACGTTAAATTAAAGTACACAGCAATGTGCTACAGGTGTAATTGAGTTAAGCAGATTATAATCATAATGACAAATTCAAGCACAATTTAAATCCATTACAGTTGTGAAAGCAGAAGCCAAATTAAATAAAGTAAATTGTTTACATGTCCACTGGCAGCCACCTGCAATGCCTTGGACTCTAGCCAACAGCAAGAGCATCCATTGCAAGAGAAACAATGGGTTTTAATATGACATCCACTAGTAGGGGCCTCAATGAAAATTCACTGATATGGGAAGTTTTCACATATCCTACTTGAATACCACATGTAATGCAAAGGACAGTTCGTACAATCCCACACTGTGTCCCAAAAACCAAGTGTGGTGGAAGCAGCCTGAAAGGCAGGAATATTTTAATGCAAACTGTCCTGAAGGATATCTATACCAAAGGCATATTACTCCAGAAATGGAGGTCCAAATAAGAAGACAAGCAAGCATATGCACAGGCACCAGATGGATACATACAGCAAAGATGTCAGCAATAGACACATGCATTAAAGACTGCCTCACCTGGTTGAGTCCCCTTCTACCATACTGCCAAATGACATTTAGCTGCATGTTAAAAGACAAAAACATGCCAGGTAACTAATGTGGAGAGCAGCTACTTGGTCACTGCAAAGCAAAGGAAAAAGAACAGCTGATCCATTTTCCAGTGATGAGGCAACCAACGCAACCACAAGCATGAATAAGAGTGAACACCTAATGCGTGGAGGATGCATTCTCTCCAGTTTTCAGCTATTAACAAGACAACCATGGGGTGCACAGACTTGCGTCAGCTGAGAGACCATTTAAGTTGGTAAACAGGGATTCCAATAAACATAAACCCTGCCATTGTGAAAGACTAAATAATGTTCTTTATAAATTAACAGCAGGAAGCTTGGAATTCCACCAGTCATGAGATGACAGCTACCAGGAATATTGTCTACCACGACACAAACTTCCAGGCTACCAAATAATCTAGTTGAAAGGTTGGATACAGCAGCATGTCAGTCATGAAGCTCAGGTCTCAAATATGGACACTGACTTCTCGTTGTAGGCCAGGTGTAAAAGAAGTTATGTTCTTACCATAATGTTCCATCTGTGTTTTTCATCTTCATTCATTAATTACGGAAAATAAATAAAATATGGAAGAATGTTCCTGAGTACCACTGAACCAAAGGATGCTCTTCCCCTGGAGACCAGATCCAATTTGTAATGAATAATGAAGGTATGAGGGATAGACCAGGTTGCAGCTGCACATATGTCATCCATTAAAGCCTTTGAATGAAAAGCAACAGAAGTCACCACTGATCTGGTGAAGTGTGCCTTGACCCTGCTCAGTAGAGGAATTTTATTATGTTTGGTAGACGAAGGATATACAGTTTTTCAACCACTTCGATAAGGTCACTTTAGAGACAGGGTCTCCCAATTTAGGGCCTGAATAGGAAACAAACAACTGGTCTGATTTACGTACTGATTTTGTTCTGTCCAGATAAAATCATAATTGTCTATGTACATCTAGCAAATGCAGGCAGTATTCCCCTTTATTTGAGTAGTTAGGAAAAAAGACCGGTAGATCAACTGTCTAGTTAATTGTCAATTCTGAAATAACTTTTGGTAGAAAGGAAGGGTTAGTTTGGAGTGATACTCTGTCCCTATGAAAGACCATGTAAGGATGTTTGATGCACAAGGCCTGAAGCTCGGATATGCATCTTGCTGAGGTGATGGCTACTAAAAATAGTGATTCCTGGATAAGAACTTCATATCACAAGTGTTTGAAAGTTCGAAAGGTGGCTGTGTCAGGGATTGCAGTACTAGAGTTAAACTCCAAGGGTCAATTGGTTCTTTGAAGGGTCGTCTGATGTGTGAGACCCCTTTTAAAAAGGTCTTACAGAGGTGATGGGTGATTAAGTCTTGGAATCAATTATGGAAGTTTGAGATGGCAGCTAAATGGACTCGAATGGTGGGGGCTGCTGCTCCTGACTGGAGAAGACCTGACAAATATTCCAAAACCATCAGTAAGGAATGAATGAAGATTAACAACATCACATGCCCAGTTTCCATCTATTTTCTGATAACCCTATGTATCCTTTATGGGGTCATGGAGACTCTGGAGCCAATTCACAGTCAATGGGCGCAAGGCTTTGAAGCTCAACCTGGACACTATACCAGTCTGTCCTAGAATGTACACACACATTCACATATTACATACACAACTACAGGCAATTTAGAAGACCACCAATTAGCCTAACATGCCTTTGCAGAAAACCACAGTACCAGAAGAAAACCCACACAGACACACACAGAAAACAGAGGCACCACACAGAAGACACCCGAGCTGAGAATCATACTGGTGAACTTCTTGACAATTCTTCTTCAAAAACTGTTCATCACTCTATACTAGGTAAGCCACTTACCCTCTACTAGATAATGGCATGCTGGCAGAGGAAGTCCCTGTACTTTGAAGTGGAATAATTAAGGCTTATATCTCAGTGACACTTACAAAGGGTCACATAAACCCGGAGATTAACATAATAAAATGGGAGAGAGGCTAAATCAACTCAGAAGAAACTTTAGCTACTTGGCTTACAGGCAACCTCTGTGAAGAGTTATCAGGTCACTTCCTACTCTTCCCCTAGGGTGCTATTGCTGTTAAAGATCTATTGCAGTAGCCCATGCTATCAGCTCAGTGTGAATAACTGCCAAGGACAACAGTACCTGGAAGGGAAAGTTCTCTCGTGAGAACAAGATTTGAAAGGCCTGAAGACAGGCTCTAACATCACTACTGAATGAACAAATGTGGAGAAATTCATCATCAGAAAAAGAATAAGGTTAACACACAAACTGTGTAGAACAATGTTCATCCCTTTCAAGTCAAAAAGGCACATCATCTACTATCTACTTCCCTTTGCCCTGCTGGGTAATACTGGATATTCAACCTGCAAAAATGCAGGATGAGAAGCAACAGATGCCAGTCTTAATTCAACCCACAAGACCTAGATAAGAGAAAAAGAGCATGCAACAATTGAAAACCCAACTCATGTGACAAGCTAAAATATAAACACAACATATAATAACTGCAAAGATAGCAACAGTTAATGTAAAATCTATCTATATTAGAGATAAATTAATCATGTTTCATAGCTGCCCAAAGGTATTTTGAAATCCTTTAGAAATTTATGTGGAGACACCAAAAACAATTTTTCAGAATACCTACATATCTAACCCCTCTTTTGTTTCTTCTCTGCAGAACTGTCTCTCTTCCACACTACCTACAGGAAACTTTAATCTTCCATGTATCAACCAACAACTACATTCACAGAATAACTCAAAACTGTATGTCCAATGTATGCAAAATAGTAAAAATCATACCTCTCCCTTAAAAGCCAACCCCAAGCTACCCAGTGATTACTGCCCAACCTCAGTCCTCCCAATCATTGGGAAAATCTTAGTAAAACTGGTCTGCAATGAATTATCAAACTGCATAGCTCAACAGTCTTCTTTCTTCTAAGCAACATGGTTTCTGGTCTGGCCACAGCACTTCCACTGCACTTTGGAGCTTTACTGATCACACACTTTTAGCTATGGACAAAGGCCTCCTTACTGGAGCCACAGATATGGACCCTACCGCAGCCTTAGACCTGGATGACTACTCCATCTCCATCCTATTTAACCATTTCAGTGACATTAGGACTAGCCTTGATGCTGTTTCCTGGGTCCAACAATTACCTATCAGACAGACATTTCTTTTTAAATTTCAACAATACATCAGCCACCACTCCTTTACTTAAGAAGCCCTCAAGGCTCCATACTGGACTTTCTATGAACCTAGTAGATACTGGAGGAGTTGTAAAAGCATGCATTTCTTTAAGACTTTAGAGAGAGGTGATCATATGGTTACAAGCTCATAACTATCTTTAATTTATGAAGGACAGCACAACAGCTTGCTTCCATATGGTGGAACATGTTCCTTAATGAAAGTACAGTTGTGTACACTTACCATAAATGTAGATGTTCGAGTGTATTCACTGTTGCAGTCATCACATTTGGGTTATCTGCCTGCAGGTAGCCCTCAGCCAGCCTGAATACCTGAGTCTTGGATTCCTGCATCAGATGCGGTCTCTTTTCCATGACGTCAGGTCGTCAGGGGTATAAAACATGCAGCCCACACCATTACGTCAGTTTTTCTTGCCCCAGATGTCAGGTGCCCCCACAATGGGAAGCAATTATATGTTATGGTACCCCTCCAAAAAAAAGCAAATACACCAGAAAGCTTAACTACACCAAACAAGAAGGAAAGGCAGAGCCAAGAGAAGTCGGGGGCTGGAGGGAGGGTAACCAGGACTGCAACAGTGAATACACTCGAACATCTACATTTATGGTAAGTGTACACAACTGTACTATGTTCTTCGTGTTTCACTGTTGCAGTCATCACATTCGAGTTGATTCCCAAAGCTAAGTAAGGGAGGAGGAAGTTAGAGAGCATTAGGGCCAGCTATTAAGCCCTGCAAGACTGCAGTGGCAAGACCAGCTTTGGATTTAGAAAAAAACAGGCATATGGTAATGCTTGTTGAAGGTATGTACAGAACTCCAGGCAGCAGCTTCTAGGATGTCCCTGGTAGGGACACCTCTGAGAAAGGCTGTAGAGGTAGATTCAGCCTTGGTGGAATGTGATCTCATCCCCTGTGGGGTAGGTTTTCCATGGTGCTTATAGCAGAAATGAATGCAATGGGCTATCCACTTAGAGATGGTTTGCTTTGAAATGGCCTTCCCCTCTGCACTTTTAGCAAAGCCACCTAGCAGCTGTTCAGAGAGGCTTAGTCCTGTCCAAATAAAATCTGAATTGTCTGTGCAAGTCCAAAGAGTGCAGAATTCATTCTCCTTTGTTTTGTGGATTCGGCAAAAAGGTAGGCAAATGAATGGACTGATTTAGGGCCACACTAGACACCACCTTGGGCATAAAGGAAGGATTGGTCCTGAGGGATACCCTGTCTGCATGTAAGATAATTAAGGGCTCCACGGCCATGAGGGCCTGTAATTCAGAAACTCTTCTTGCTGAAGTGATGGCTAGAAAGAAGGCTGTTTTCCAAGAGAGGAATTTCAACTCTGCAGTTGCAGCTGGCTTAAAAGGAGGGATAGTGAGCTTTTCTAATACAACGTCAAGGTCCCAGGCTGGAGTAGGGGGTCCTAAAGTTTTGGTCCCTCTGAGGAATTGCTTTAGCAAGGGGTGAGAAAGGAGGGGGGGTTCAGTATTATAATGTGCTGAAATAGCAAAGGCATGAATTTTAATAGACGAGAAGGAAAGGCCCTAGTGGATCATTTCTGTTAAGTACTGAAGAATATGAGGTAAGCTGGGCACCGTTGTGCCCATCCCGAATGTGGCTCCAGGAACAGTATCTTTTCCACTTTTTAGCATAGGATTTTGTAGTACTAGGCCTCCTTGCCTACAGGATGACATCTAGCACCTGCTTACTGAGGGATGCTATTGGAGAGCTCAAGGAATTAACCAGGCTGCAAGGTTCAGGGTTTGAAGCTGAGGGTGCAGAATCTGGCCCTCCTGCTGGGACAGCAGGGAAAGGGTCTGAGGCAGGTGCCATGGTTCCAGCAGTGTGATACTAAGTAAGAGGGGGTACCAGTGCTGTCATGGCCAGTCTGGTGCAATCAGTATTGTCCTTGGTTTGTCCTCTTTGATTTTTAGCAGATAGAGGAGAAGCAGAGGGGGAAAGGCATAAATTGAGAGGCTTTCCCAGGTAAAGGACAGGGCATCCACTTTCCAAGCTTGAGTGTGGGAAGTCCTTGTGCAGAATATGTCCAACTGGTAGTTTTGAGGGGAGGCAAACAGGTCTACCTCTGGTGCCCATTTGTTCCTCAAGAGGTTGAATATTTTTGGTTCGAGTTTCCATTCGTGTGGGTCCATGAGGTTTCTGCTTAGGTCATCTGCCAGTGAATTGAGCTTGCCTGGCAGGAATTGAGCTTGTAGATGCACTTGGTAGCTCAAGGCTGTGTTCCACAGAGCCATGGCTAGTCTGCAGAGAGGATACGAGTGGGTTCCCCCCTGCTTGTTTATGTACCACATAAGTGTGGTGTTGTCTGTCTTTACCAATAATTTTCCTGGAAGAATTTGGTCCTTGAAGGCTGTCAGGGAATTCTGTACAGCTAACATTTCTTTTTGGTTGATATGCAGGTGCATCTGTCTTCGGTTCCACTTGCACTGAATGCACTGCCCTGCCAAGTGAGCCCCCCATGCATAGTCTGATGCATCTGTTGTTAGGGCTTGGGCGGCAGGGGGTAGAGTGAAAGGGAGCCCCTTGTTGTGGTTGCAGGCCTCTGCCCACCAAAGGAACTCTGTCTTTATACAAGGAATGATAGGAATCCTTGATTCCAGGTCCTGAGAATGTTGACACCATAGGCTTTTTAGATACCATTGCAGTTTCCTCATATGCAGTCTTGCATATGAAATTAGTAGAATGCAAGAGGCCATGAACCCCAGGACTTGCAGAATTTTCCTTGCAGATAGCTGGGTCTTTGTGGCCAGCAGTTTGAAGTAGGTTGTTAAATAAACTTGTTTCTCTGGTGTGAGGAAAGCCATCTGGGAAGTTGTATTCAAGCTTGCTCCCAGGAATACAATTTGTTGGCAGGGTACTAGGTGAGATTTATTTTCATTTGTGGTGTACCGCAGTAAGTTTAGAGGTTTCTTTACGAATGCCAGATGTTTTAATATCAATTCCTGGCTTTCTGCCTGAATCAGACAATCGTCCAAGTATGGGTATATTTGAATATTTCTCTGCCTGCAAAACGCAATGGCTGGAGCTAGACACTTTGTGAATACCCTGGGCACAGTAGATAAGCCAAAGGGAAGTGCAGAGAACTGAAAGTGCCTGGAGCCTGCCCAGAAGTGTAAGTATTTCCTGCATGATTCCCTTATTGGAATGTGCAGGTAAGCTTCCTTTAAGTCTAAAGTTGACAACCAGGCATCATTGCCTATCATAGGAAGCAGCTGTTGAAGTGTTAGCATCTTGAATTTTGGGATTACCAAAAAAGTGTTTAGAATAGAGAGGTCCAGGATAGGGCACCAGGAGCTGTCTTTTCTGGGTACCAGGAAAAGTCATGAATAAAAACCTTGCCCCCTTTCTTCTGCTGGGACAGGTTGAATAGTCCTGATACTCAGGGAGAGAACCTGCTGTTGAGCATCTGCCCATTGATTTGTGGGTACATCTGACCAACCGTTTGGGGTTGGTAGGATATGGAAGTGGAATCTGTATCCTTGGGAAATTATATTCAAAACCCATTTGTCCTGGGTAATGAGTTCCCAGTTTTTTGTATGCAGGGCGAGCTTCCCTGCTAAGGGAGCAGGTAGTTGAGCAGGGTTTGGAAGGTTTAAGGTTAAGTCATTGTGACATTTTTCCATAGGGGGGTGTCTTATTACTCCTTGCTTTGGAAGTGGGAGCCCCCCACTGCTTAGTAACCTAGGTGGTTTGCTGTTCCTTGGTTTGGACTGAGAAGGCCTGGAAGAGGCCGGAAAGAACCAATTCTTTGAAGTCCAATGCCTACTGAATCTGGGAGGCTGTACCTGCAGGAAATCTTTCACAGTTTGCATAGATTTAGCTTTTTTCTCCATCTTTTTGAAGACTTCTTCAGCTTTGCTGCCAAACAGGCGGTCTTGTTTTAAGGGAGCATCCAGTAATTTAGCTTTAACATGATCTGGCAAGTTTTGCTCCTTAAGCCAAGCATGCCTTCTAAGTACAGACCCAGTGACAGCAGCCCTGCAAGATGCTTCTAAAGAGTCAAAACAACATTGCAAAGTATGTTTACCAACTTGTTCCGCAGAATGCATTACATCATGTAATTCTTTGTGTTCAGCACAGTCAAGAATCAACATCATTTTCTGTTTAAGCAGTCCCATAATATGCTGCTGGTACTTTAACATATGAAACTGGCAATTTAAAGCCCTAATGGCCAAAGTAGCAGAAGTATATACCTTCTTACCCCAATCTGTCCAAGGCTCTAGAATCTCTATCAAGAAGGGGTAGGGATTTTGGCAGCAGTAGCCTTAATGCCCTTTGGTCCTTGTAAAATAGTCTCTGGATCCGCAGTAGGATTCTTGAAGAGGAACTTGTGAGAGTCAGGTACTCTAATACCTGTCAGGTTTTCTAGGAGCTGGAGGTAGTGTCTGGGGAAATGCTAGATTCCAAGAAAGCATCATCTACAATGCCCAGAACAAGAGGGATAGCTAAAGGCCTATGTTGAGGGAGGAGTAAGAATTCCCTAAGCCTCTTTTTGGAGTCAGAGTAATCCTGCCTTTCCCAGTGGAAATCCTCCCCAAGGGTGTGCAAGGTTTCACCAAAAGAGAAATCTTCTGGAGGGGAAGCAAAGGGAATGGAATCCTCTGCATCAGAATCCTCATAGGTAGATAGGGGCAAATCCTGGTAATCAGAAGAAACAGAAATATCGGATTCCTGATCAGAAGAATCAGAAGGAAAATCAGTTATATGTCTCTTAGAGGAGGAAGGCTTCCCCTAATTAAGGTAATAAGGTCTTCAGCCATTCTAAGCATTTGTTTTTTAGGCATATGGGCCTGGGCATGCGGTTTGGACGTCGGTTTTCTAGGCATGGGTTGAGTTTTAGGCCTGGATGAAGAAGATGGCGTTGGTTTAAAATGCAAATCTGTAGGCCTGAATACACCCTCAGAAGCCGGTGCCTGCACAGTGGCTCTGGACCCATCCAAGGTAGAGACATCCACAGGTTCCATAATTGAAGAAGCATCTCGTGGCATACCGGACTCCCAATGGGTCTCAGTATAGGCCTGCGAATCTGAAGTAGCGGACATCACGGGCTGTGAAAGCGCCTCACTGAGTAGTGGTGGACTGGCGACTAGCTTAACAGAAGTGTCGTCGGCAGTTTTGGACCTAAGCAGTCTGTCTCTGTCTTTATCCTTATGTTTTTTCAAAATATCGGAAGTCAGATAGTTAAACTGAGTACCAACATAATTTGCTGCAAATATAGACAGATGAACAGTTCGAGGGTTGAACAAGGCACAAAACCGACAGCGAGGAACGCCATGGTCTGGGCCTAAGCAAGGAATGCAGCACGAATGAAAATCTTTATAAGGTATTTGCTTTCCACAGGTAATACAATTAACTTTTACTGACATCGGATAAGAGCAAGAAAAAGAATCCCGAACAGGGTACTTGATTTTTTGAGGACTTCGGTTCTAAAGCTGAAACTCGAAAATGAAAATTTCAGGAGTTGGCCGACCGGCACTTGCGAACTGCTTCTGCTTTGGGCACCACGCGGCAAGAAAGACTGGTGTAATGGCTTTGGCTGCATGTTTTATACCCCCGGCGACCTGACATCATGGAAGAAGAGACAGCATCTGACGCAGGAATCCAAGACTCTGGTATTCAGGCCAGCTGAGGGCTACCTGCAGACAGATAACCCAAATGTGATGACTGCAACAGTGAAACACGAAGAACATCATCTTTCAAATACAGAGAAATTAATTAAATGAATAAGTACTTAATTAATTAGTTGTGAGGTATTCTATTGGCTGTGTGATTAGGATGTGATATATAAATAAGCTTGTATTTTACTAGGTTTTAACACTGATGATGGGTTTGTTACTCAAAAGCTTTGTTTTTAATAATAAATTTTAATGGCATGTTGCAGAATTCATTTATGTTTTATTCTTTTTTTTACGGACAACTGCTTTACTTATACTTCTTGTTTTGTGTTGAAATTCAAAGAAAGAAAAGGCAACTGATTTTCTTGCAATTTTAATTAATTCAAGGGAGTATTTGTCAAAAGCAATGGAACCCGGTTTCAGTTTATGCAAAAACTTGTACTCTAACCTATTTAAGACCATCAGAAGAGAAAATGCACTAGATAAATGGTAGAAAGGAAAAGTGAGACAGTTATACTTATGATGAGATATTTAATGGAGTTCTGAAAGTGCTTGAGGGAGCTACATTAAGATTACAGTAAAAAAAAAAAACTGGTCTGCCCTTTTTCAGGATTATTTAGGACTGTTGCCACTCTGTTGCTGCTGATTTAAATAAAAGGTATTTTTGTTAGCAAGAATGACGTATTTCACCCTGCTTCAAGTTTCATTGAATGTTGTACGGTCAAATTTAAACTCAGGTGTTAGGTAGATGGACCGACAGGTGTTCTCTTCCCCTCCCTCCTTCTGTCTCTCTCTGACATCATGCACCAGCTAAATTTTCGGTAAGATCCAAGGTAAAGGAATGGATCTAACATTCCTAGTTGCGGATGTAAAATTTTAAGGTAAAAAGAGAGTCAAAACAGGACACCGGCATACAAAGAATTAGTTTTCAGAGTAGAATTAAAGCTAGCTGCCCCAACATTTCTCAGATTCATAGAAAAAAATAAACAGTAAATCTTAACCTTTTGAACTTTACTATCACGCTACGCAAGAGTTGCTGAGGGGTGATCATTTACAGGGCCTGCCATAATCCCCACAGTCCTGTACATCTAGGAAAGGACATGAGAACCCAGACCACTCTACCTGCTAGGCGACTTGTCTGTCCAGGTGGGAAGGCTTACCAGTTGGTTAAGATCATAACATTGTGCTGCATTATGACTGCAGCTATCAGTGGATTTTTTCCGATCAAATTGAGGTTACTCATTATTAAGTACTCAGATATATTTGTGGAGAGTCCTTTATTTAAAGATTATTGAATAGGTTGGTCCAAGGATCCTATTTTAGCCATCTTCTGGGTCAAAAGACAAAAATAAAAACAGACAAGAGAATTTTACAATAAGTCCTACACAAGTAATGTTGAACAATACATGTAAGTAGGTTTTATTATAATTAGAATTCTTAATAGTTACTGACCCTCAATGAATTAAATGAATTAGTACTTAATTAATTAGCTGTGAGGTATTCTGCTGGCTGTGTGATTAGGATGTGATACATAAATAAGCTTCTTTCCAACTGCTATGTGACATATGCCATGGTATAAGCATTTTGACCTACTTATTTTAACAATAATTAGTACAAGTTCTCTTTTAAGTGAAGATGATATTGATTATTTTGCCAAGAAACTGAGGTGGTCTCTTACGGCACCTGCCAGCCCTGATAATGCAGTCATCAGATGGCATGGTTTTAGTGTCATCATCCCTATATTTAATTAAAGTTGTTTGAAGAACGTCACCACTGCATGTTAATAAATGCTACAAGTTGCATTTAGGTCTGTGAATTCTCTCAATATCAGTGCATCTCGACTTAAATAAAACTGGTTGCCATGTGTCACACTTGTGTATAAACAGTTCTATCAGAAGAGTTTAATGCAATCTGTGTTTCAGTTTGGAGGATATTCCTTAATATCAATGGTTTAGTTAAGGCTATTTGTAGAGAGACACTACTGTATGTTAACATCGACTGCAAGGATTAATTTGCCAGAGAAGTTCTGTGCAGCTATATTTCAGTCTAGGGATCCTCTCATTTACTGCATCTCTTGATTTAGTTACAACTGGTTTCAGACTGCTACTGCTGTTTATAAAATGTCTGTGTGAGCAGGTTGTGGTATCGATGAGCAACAGAGAAGCTAGGACTGTGGGGGGTAAGCTACAGTTAGACATCAGCATTACTTGCGCCTCAACAAATGTGGTACAGGTTTCTCTTCACAATCAAATCACATGCTCTTATGAAGTTAATGAACACTCCCTGATATAGCAATTATGTCATATATGCTCCTCTTCTTAATGAGACATTTCACAGCTCAAATGTTATGCAAAATCTAGTGGTACCTAAACAAAAAATAGTACTGTATGCATCTCATAAGAACTAAATGCAGTTCATTGTTTAAGCCAAGGAAAGTCTGAAAAAATATTTATTTTAATAAACATCTTTATTAAATTATCACGTATGACATTAGGCAATCTTACATTTACATAAATGAAAACCAAACTGACACCATTTTAGTTGCAAACATTATACATCACAGACACCATTGAAACAACTGTAGCTGAAACATTGTACATGACTTATAATCTATACAGTCACTGTCAGTTAGGCATTATATGGCTCATTGAAATTCTGGTTCTTAAACCTCATTCCTTCTCTGTATATATTGTTCCCACAATTCCCATTTTTCCATTTGTAGTTTGCTCGGTCCCTTTTCTAAAGATCCCAATTCCAGTTGTTTCATCTATGTTACTATATTCACTAATTCTAGTAAAGCTGGTCTAGACCTGGATTTCCATTTTCTCGTAACTGCTTTTTTGGCAGCCACCATAATTAGACTCAGCAAGGCCTTACCACATCTAGTCAATTTCGATTCTGTATCATAAGCTCAGAAAAGTCATCTCTCTTGTCACACCAATCTGCCCACCCAACATCTCTGACAGTGCATCCTACAGGGAATCCTTCGAGTCCATCAGTTCACTGCACTTCCAAAAAATATGTTCCCAATTATCTTTCTTCCCTGAGGAAAAAATTCTCTGGAGTCTACTTGGGGTATAAAAATATCTATGTAAACATTTCCAAGAAAAATTCTAACTCTTCTAGATTTTGTTGCATATTTTAGAAATACATAGAGTGCAATGATAAACTATTTGCCCCCTTCCTTATTTCTTATTTTTTGCATGTTTATCGCACTTAAATGTTTCAGATCATCAAATAAATGTAAATATTAGACAAAGATAACCCAAGTAAACACAAAATGCAGTTTTTAAGTGATGATTTTATTTAAGGAAAAAAAAAATATCCAAACTTACATGTCCTATGTGAAAAAAGTAATTGCCCTAAAACTAATAACTAGTTGTGCCACCCTTGCAACAACTGCAATCAAGCGTTTGCGATAACTGGCAAGGAGTCTTTCACATCGCTATTGAGGAATTTTGGCCCACTCTTCTTTAAATAATTGTTTTAATTCAGTCAAATTGGAGGGTCATTGCTGCACTCTTGGGGTAATTTTTGTAGGCCGGCCACTCCTGGGAAGGTTCACCACTGTTCCATGTTTTCTCCATTTGTGGATAATGGCTCTCACCATGGTTCGCTGAAGTCCCAAAGCTTCAGAAATGGCTTTGTAACCTTTTCCAGACTGATAGATGTCAATTACTTTGTTTCTCATCTGTTCTGGAATTTCTTTAGATTGCGGCATGATGTCTTCCTTTTTGGGATCTTTTGGCCTACTTCACTTTGTCTGACTGGTTCTATTTAAGTAATCTCTTGATTCAACAGGTCTGGCAGTAATCAGGCCTGGGTGTGGCTAGTGAAATTGAACTCAGCTTTCCAAAAAATGTGATTAACCATAGTTACTTCATGATTTAACAAAGGGGGCAATTACTTTTTCACATAGGGCCATGCAGGTTTGCATTGTTTGTGTCTTTCAGCTTTTCCTGGTTAGGGGTCGCCACTGTGGAACCCCGGGCCGCTAATGATTGGCAGTAGATATTTACGTGCTCAGTTGCCAGCCTGATGCACAACCTTCAATGAAGGTACGCCCATTCACGCATGTCTTCACACAGAAGACGCTCTAGCTGACAATCTAACAGGACAACGCTACCGCAGCACCACCACTGCAGTTTTTCCTTAATAAATAAAATCATCACTTAAAAACTGCATTTTGTGTTTACTTGGGTTATCTTTGTTTAAATATTTAAATTTGTTTGATGATCTGAAACATTTAAGTGCAACAAACATGCAAAAAATAAGAAATCAGGAAGAGGGCAAATACTTTTTCATTGCACTGTATATCCTCCCCATTGTTTCTTTGTGAATTGCTTATCCAATCTCTCTTCCCAATCCTTTTTAAACTCATCTGACTGATTCTTATAGTTATCATGCAATATTTTATATGCTCTACTAATTATTCTTTTTTTAATGGCAGTTTCTGTTCTAGATTCTACTAAAAACTCTACCAGTGCTGGTCCATAGGACCCTCCTATTTCTTTCTCTTTGCCTATATTCTATCAATCCTCTAACCTGCAGTTCAAATAAATTCTTGGCATCTTCCCATTCTATCATATTTCCCTCTCTAGTTATTTGCTCGCAATAGCTTGGCTCTTGTTAGTTTTCTCCAATAAATTCCAGCCCTCCTATTGTCTATATCCTTAATTGCAGTCATCCCTATTGGCAGAATCTCCTTGCTCCATTCCCATGCTAGGATACTATCTGCTACTTTATAGATATAATATTCTGTATGATTATTGTTACTCTCCTTAAAGGTCTGCATCCAAAATCCAAGCCTCTCCTTATTTCTTGAGCTTCTCTCCTGTTTCAACATCATCACTTTCCACTTTGAATTATAGTTTTCTGCTTGTGCTATGCAAAGGAGCCTTAACTGTGTAGCTCAGAAATACCTCTTAAAAATGGTTAATCCCAATCTGCCCTGTTCTACTGGAAGAATCATCTTATCCTATTTGACTCTTGCCGTCTTCCCCTTCCAGATGAAGTCCTTCAGCTCTTTATTAATTGCTACTTACAACTTCTCCTCTGGTTGATAAAAATATGCCTGACCTGTGTACAAGACTAAAGGGACAAAAAACATTTTGACCGCTTGTGTTACTGTCCATATCCATATAACAAAGCTTCCAATTTCTCAGCTTTTGTATTTTCTTTTGTGTAGTCTCTTCCCACATGTTCTTAGCTGCCACACCAGAATAACTTTTAATCCATACTCCTAAACACTTCAATTTATCATGTCCACATAAATACGGATATTGCTGAACCAATTTGTGTGTGGGTACATAATTTAACGCTATTGTCTTAGTTTCAAATCTTTTTGGGATACAAAATTAATGTGAAGTTAAAACAGTCTCTAAATATTCCACAACACAACGTTTTTTTCTAATTTTGTCAGGTATAAAATACCATCTGCAAATACAGCCAAATTTTCTTGACTACCAAACCAATTATATCCCTGAATTCCACTGTCTCTTATTTTCTTTGCCAGTGGTTCCAAATATAATGCAAATAACAAAAAGGAAAGAGGACAACTCTGCCTGTTGTCCTCTGCTCAAGCAGAAGTTAACAGAGCGGACCCCGCCCACCTTAGTTTTCACCTCTGATCTCCGACACATCCTCTTAATCAACCTTCTATTATTTTCAGGAAATGCAAATGCTTCCATTAGCCTGCTCATAAAGTCCCAGCTTAACATGTCAAATGCTTTCTCTGCATCAAGGCCCACCAACAACAATGGTATCTTCTTACATTCTGCTTCTGTCTGGATCTGTTAATGTTGTCAAATGTTTGCCTCCCCTCCACAAAACTACATTGATCCATATCTATCAATTATCTCATTACTTTTGTCATTCTTTTAGCCATTATAGACATTAACACTTTATAATCATTGTTCAGTACTGAAATGGGCCTGTATGAAGCTGGGTCTGATGGATCTTTACCCTCTTTATGTGTTACAGCTACTAATGTTTTTTTCCAGGATGTTGGTACTTCTCCTCCTCCTCCTCTTAAAATACTGTTAAACAAAACTTTCCAGGTCTTTATCAGTTTTGTTCCCTCCTAGCTTCCAAACTTCCAAAGGAATACCATCAATTCCTGGGGTCTTTCCTGTAGATTGGTTATATACTACAATTTTTATCTCATCTTGTCAAATCATTTGTAAAGACATGCATCTGGAGCGTTTCTCCCAGGACTGCCACTGAAAATTGGTGGTGTTCCAAGTCGGACTTTCCCAGTAAACAAATGTTAAATAAATAAAATCTCCTCCTGTCCTAACCATTACTAACTGAGCCTCATCTACCTCTAACCTTGACATATTTAATTCTTCCCCAAAAAAATTCCATTTTATCTTTTCTTGATTTATATATTTCTCTGCTTTATACAGACTTTCATAGACTTTCCAAAATATTTCTAATACCTCTACAGGATCTCGTTACCTTCCTTCTTATAAGCATCCTAAGCTTAACAGCCCTTAATACTTTGTGTTGCCTGAATCACTATAAATCTTTGTGCCCTACTGTGGTTATCAAAAAAATTGTTGCTCAACAGCAATCTTTCTAAACCCGTGCATATTATTGAGGTAATCTCTTATTTTCTGCTTAGTATTCTGCAGCAGATTCTCTTCTTGTTCTGTGAGATTCCCCCTATTCTGCAATACTTTAAACATTTGTCAATCCCTCTGAATAATTATTGTTACTTCTTAACCATAGCTCCTTTTCTTTCATTTCCACCTTTTTTAAACTCCACATTAGTTTTATGCCACTCTCTGGCTATATTTTCAGAAGAAATTTCTATCCTCTCTAATAGCTCCTAAATAATCTCCACTACTCATTCCTTAAATTCCTCTCTTTTCAACAGATAGGTGGGAAAGCGCCAGTGTTTCATTTTTATTTCATTACCCTGTGTTTTTATTTTAATTATTGGTGCATGATCTGAAAGAGTTGCTGGGTGCACATCTAGACCTTCAATTAAATGCATATATTCCTGTGAAATGTAACTTCTGTCTAGCCTAGCCCAGTTTTTATACCTTGAAAAATATGTAAATGTACTCCGAACTCCTATTAATGAATTCACATCTTCCATCCACAAATTTTCATAAATTTCTTCAAAAATCCACCCTCCTTTGTTAAGAAATTTCATTTCTGAGCCCCCAGAAACATCTTCACTGCTGCAAATCACATTCAAGTCTTCAACTATAAATAATATTCCTTACTGAAAACTGATTTGCCCAGAATTTAAGTTCCATTATAGCACTTTTAAGTGGAATATAAATATTTGCCAGTGTAATCCTCCTCCCTTGCCAGTAGCCCCTTAGCACTACAAATCTGCCTTTATCTTTTTTTATCCTCTTCTCTCACTATTGGAACTCCTCTTACAATTAATACAAGTATTCATCTTTTCCTTTGTCCCAAGTATTCTGCTGAATAATCATCCTGAAAACCTTCCTTTATCAAATTCACGTTTAGTTCTTTCTAAGCATGTCTCCTGTAACAAAGCTGTTTGCACTCTACATTTTTGAATATAGTTCACTATCCTTTCTTTTTTCTGTATTTATCTGTGAGACCACTGACATTTAAATACATTACAAAAAATATCATTGCATTAACAAGTTATTATTCCCACCTTTTATGTACACCTATTTTGTTAAATGTCTAGTTCCAGCTTTTGTGTTACATGCAAACAATATTTGACAGGCTGAACTTTTATACAATTGTTTCTTGTCATATCCATTTCAGCCTATGCAACATTTATTTTACATTTATTGACAGAAATAGTCCGACTGGCTATATGTCCATTTTCAGCAGAGGCCCGGGGAGAAAAACTCCAGACAACACAGACAGAACATAACAGATACGAGTCAAACATATTTACAAAGCCCTCTAGTAGGTACTCACAATATACACAGTGTGTAATAGTATACAAAAACAACAAGTTGCAGCAAGCTATTATGAGCAAGAGATGCATAGAATATTAATTTAAATAAGGCATTGAATAAGTAGTGATTAATCAGGGTGACAATGCCAGTGCTCTTTAAAATACTGTTTGAGGCCTTTTTTGAAGAGACTTAAAGAAGGTTCAAGGGTAAAACTTTGTTTTACTGAAGGCCCTCAAACAAAAATAAACGCACCTCCAATACCCCCTAAAACCTATTAGCTCAATACTAATACACAAAATTATGTACATCTTCAAACACTGAAGTTTTACCTTCCTAATAGAAACAAAAGTCCCAAACTGACAGCCACACTCATAGACTTGAATTAACCTAAAAGAAAGGTTAAACATGCTAAGCCATATGGTGCAGTCTGTGCTTCTACTAAGTGCTAATTTGTTTGGTCTTTTCTTTATAGTTCTTCCAGCTGGGAAAACCCAGAATGCTTTTAGAAAACATTATGTCCTAGCCAATTTCTCTTCTCATTTTTGGTTTTCTTCAGCCAATCACTCTCCACCACCCTGTAGCTAGTTTCTCATTATCAGATTGTCTTCATGGAGACACGAGAACCAGACAACCATTTTCTCTTTATCAGATTGTTTCCATGGAAACATGAAGACCAGCTGCAGAACTGCTACTCAGCATACATGCTGAGCATACATGTACTTGCTAGAAAAAACCCTGATGATATTCAATACTCTTTCATTTACTTGCTTATTCCTAAAACCTGTTAGTAAATCAGTCTAAGGTCCTTTAATCCAGTCATTTCTGCACACAAGAATGAGAAAAAGCAAATTCATTTTTAATTTACTTGTCATGCCCTTTTAACCAGGCTTTTTTTTTTCACTACACTGCCTGCATTTCTTAAAACTGAAGAAAAAAGAGAGAAGGGGGAAAGAAAAGAAAAAAAAAAATCAGCAGCACCTGTTTACAATCCCCATTACATTTAAAAATAACTGAGAAAACTTTACTTTATAGTACACAAAGAAAACCATACACCATAAAATTAGGGCTAGTAAGAAAAAAAAATAGTTATCATTCTCCCCCCTCTTCCCCTCCCAAAGCATTTTTTGAACATTAATGACATGAAGTAGGGCATATGGTTTAGAGTCACCCACAAGTCCAGAAAATTCTGAAAAAGTCCAATATTTCCAGATTTTCTTGTTCTGTCCTAAATATAATTATTGCATTGTAATCCCACATTAAGTTACTGGTCCATCTCCCAACTCCTGTCTCTGCTTCATTTCCAACATACTCTTGATTCTTCTGGTCGACTCTCATTGCTCCCTTCCTTCACTCCAACATTTTCTGACGAAACACTGGAAAAGTTTCACAGGTAGTCTTCTCTGTGGTCTTTATTACCAGAAGAACAAGCAGCCAAATTCTTTTCTATTTCACTGCTCAATTTTTGTTGGACAAACTTTTGTATTTCCTCCTTAGCATGTACATCATCAAAAAAATGATTTTGTCCCTCCAGGGAAGAAATCTGTAGACAGCTGGGTACAGCAGTTTGAATCTCACACCTGCGTCTTGACATTTCCTGAACAGTGGAATAAATTTGCTTCTCTTTTGCCTGGTGTACAATGAATAATCATTCTCCACAAAAAGTCTGCTGTCTCCCACTTTTAGTACTTTGTCCTTCTAACACAGTTTTGGCAAAATCACCTCCTTATGCTGATAGGACTGCATCTTTGCTATTAAAGGTCCAGGATGCATTATCATAGCCAGGTTTGGAGCATACATACGATGTACCCTTTCAACTAACAACAACTGCTGTGGAATACCAGTCCAGCTGCTTATTTGTGCTTTCATAAAACTAATGCAGTCTGTTCCTTCCAGCTTCACTGGTACAGCTGAAAATCTTAAGTTTTTTCCTATGTGCTCTGTCCTCTAATTCTATTATTTTATGAAACAACTCTTCCTGAGCAGTCTCATATTCAGCAAGCCTTTTCTTCATTTCAACCTCTAATTTTTTTCAGCTTTGTCACCTTGTCTGAATATTTATTTAAAGCTTCTTCCATTTTTCCAGCCTTTTGTTGCTTGCGTTGATATATTCCATCAGTGTTTTATTTTAACCAGGTCTGTGTACAGTTGTCTTGTATCTTTCTGTATGTTACTGGAATTCATGTCTGGAGGTTGCATTGTTTTTTGCAGAACAGCTGCAAAACTTTCCCCAGTCAGTGTTTCTTCTCACTTTTTGTAGCTATTTTTTTCCAAGTCCTCTGTATTTCTTTTTTCCTGGCATCCAGGCAGTAAGTACACTTGCTAACCAGTTACTGAAATTTACCCATAAACACAAGTCTACTGGCCTTCTCTGCTGAGTTTCGGTTTTCACACTGGGAGAGCTAGAATTAAACTTTTATAAAATATGCAGCCACATTGAAAGTCCTGTAAGGTGACTTGCAGACTGATGTCCATTTCCCATGCTTGAAGGGCCAACCTGCAAAGAAGATAAGACCTCATGACCCCTTTGTTAGTTATTGTACCACATGACTGTGATGTCTGTATAAAACTTCAAGGGACCTGAGACACACAGCGTATGGAACAGCCTGAAGGGCTAGAATGAGAGCCTGCATTTCCTTGATGTTCACTTGATTCATCCTCTTCTGAGGTGATCAAAGGCCATGCAGTCCACCTTCAGTGTGCGTGAGGCGGCTCCCTACTACAGCCCTGATGCATCTGTAAAGAGTTCCTGTTTAAACTGAGAAGGATGGAAAGGAAAACCTGGATTGAGAGTTAGCTGCCAAATCCACCAGTGAAATTTCAGTCTGAACAAGGGAACAAAGGAATGAGATGGTCCAGTGGGTGCTGGTGTTGAAGCCACACTATTTTTTAGGTATAAATAAAACTTCATCATCTGAAGCCTAGTCCAGAGAAGCACAGGGATAGTGGAGGCCATTATTCCAAGAGCTCTAAGAAACTCCCTGCCTGGAAGAGAGGACAAGGGGAATGAGGGACAAAAAATAATTTGTGTGGTACAAAACATTAGAGGCAGGAAGAGATGCCAGTACTGGAACAGTCTGAATACTGAGATGTAGTAAACATGGACTTCTGTCAGTTGACAATGAACCCCATACTGTGTAATAGAAGCTGGATAAAATGAAGCAAATGGTCATTCAGATAAGGAAATATCTGAATGCCCTGAAGACTGCAAAAGGTGACTACTGGGGCTAGACATTTAGGGAATACCCCTGGGGGCTGTTGAAAGCCCTAAGGGCAAAACAATTAACTGAAAATGAGAGGAACAAACACGGAAATGCAAATATCTCCTGAATAGAGGGTTGGTAGGAATGTGAAGTTAGTGTCCTTCAGATACAAGAAAACTAAAAAGGCCTGAGGAAGCAACAGAGGAAAACGTCTGAAGACTGAGGATTTGGAAGGAAGGCACTATGACAAAGGTGCTCAGAAAGGAAAGGAAAGATCTAGGACAGGTCTCAAAGACCCATGTTTCCTGGGAACCAGAAACATCCTGGAATAAAAACCCAAACTTCCCTCTGTCTGTAGAATTATTTGAATGGTGTCATGGTCCAGAAGACCTTGCAATGCCCCTGGAAACAGAGGAAGCTGTTCTGCAAGGGGTTGAGGAATACTGGAAAAGGAAAGAAGAGTCTTCCGGGCCATAAAGTAACCCTACCGAATAATGGAGAGAACCCAGGTGTCTGTGGTAATCAGCTGCCAAACTGGGAGAGAAATAAAAAGAGAAAGCCTGAGGGACAAAGGAACCTTGCTGAGAGTAGGGGAGAGTAGACAGATGGTTGCAGATTTGTCAGGAAAGGACTGTTTCTGGAGCTAGGGGGTTTGAGTAGGCTTAGCTGAAAAAACACGCCCAAGAGACTTCTTACCTTTGGAAGACTGTCTAGGCAGTCTATGTAAAGAAGCAGTCTTACTAGGTAGTTCCTCTGAAACTTGGGAGTAGGACAGACAAAAATCTGCTTCAAATCATTCATGACTTTACCTTGATCTTGTAATGTCTTGAAAAGGTCAGCCACAGCAGTATCAAACAAATTCTGGTTATACAAAAGGGCATCCAGACATTTTGCTTTGTTATCATCTGTCATGTCCTGAAGGCAAAATCAGGAATAGAATCTCAACACCGAACGAGAGGCACCAGCCCGGGAAAAATGCATCTACTTCAATACATCTGGATTTGGTACTGTGACAGGCAGTCTGAGAGGTGTAACTGGTGAGGAGAGAGCTGAGGCCTTGCTATCAGTCAGACAAATCAGAAATAATCTTCCCAATTAGCAAAAGAAGAGAAGGATGCATCGCGTCACGCGAGACTGGTAACTCAGCCCTGAAGGTTAAAGTAGCCGAAGTGTACACGTTTTTACCAATCCTCTCCATGGCTTTATTGTCCTTATCTGAAGGAGGAGCCTGGAAGAAGGCAGCAGCCTAGAAGGCTTACCAGTAAATAAAGAAATCAGTGCAGGATCAGAGGAAGGGCACTTATACACCAACTTGTAGGCATCTAGTATGTTAGGGAACCTATCCAGTTTCTTACGAGCTGGAGACTATGAATCTAGTGTCAAGGAATCATCCAACTAAGCAGCCAACATAAGAGGAGCACCCCAGGTTTAGGAGAGTCCATTTGTAACAACTTATAATACCTTTTTTGGACCTCCAAAACTTGGAAGCAATCCCATTTGAAATGCTCCATCAAGAGCAAGACAGTGTCACCAAAGATAAGCTCCTCCAAGGGAGGATTGGGACTGATAGATTCTTCCTCCTCAGACCCACAGTCTAAAGGTGAAGACAATTAAGAAGAATAGGTTAAGGAGTCAGCCTCAGAGTCAGAATCCTTGTCTGAAGACTCCAGATCCCTAGCTCTTTTAGGGTAGCATATCAAGGAGGTGGAGGAATTGAAACCCCCTGAGGTGGCTTCAATAACATCAAGGTGTTGAACAAGCCTTGAATGAAGTCCTGCCATTCCCCACTGTGGATTGCTAGAAGCTAACGCCATTTGTTTAGTTTTCTGCCTTTACTTCACCGGGACATCTGCTTTGACAAATCACAGAGGTTTGAACCCCTGCCTGGATTCGATCAAGGTATGCAGCTCTTCCCTAACAAAGATCTGAGGAATCCCTTTAAGCCCCTCGGAAATAATCAACCATTGTTCTTCCTCCATCTATGGCAGATATTTGCAAGGCGCCCAAGGCCATGCAAGAAGCAGGCTCCATGCCAGCTGGTTCTCAAGGTAAATGGAAAGTGAAGAAAGGCAGCTACACAAAGTCTTTGGTACAAAAGCCTGACAGGTAGAACACTGAGCATGGTCATGAGATGTAACTAAGCAAAACAGGCACCTACTGTGGTGGTCTTTATGGGGAATATGCCTCCCAAACTGACATTTCCCTTTTTGGGTGACAAGTAACCCACTGAACAATTTAAAAAAAAAAAAAGAAAAAGAACCTCAACAGGGTACTTATCTGAAAGATGCAGGCTTGGTATAACCAGCAAAGTGAAGAGTGTTCAGACTGACATTAGATAATGTTATTTGGACTGGTAGCAATGAAGACCTGAGATGGGAGGGTACGTGCATCACTTTTGTGCCCTACACTTACATGAGCAGCACATGTCTGATGTACCATGCTCCCTAGGTTAAGGCTTTGATATACTGGCCAGAGGTTGGCTATCCATGGCAGGAGATTCCAGAGGTGATGAATACTGCAACTGTGATATGGAAAAAAAGACCAACATTTATTTCTACATAAAAAGGAACTAGAAGCCTAGGCTCATATCCAAGCCATTAGTTCCTTTTTACGTGGAAATAAAATCTGTTTTAAAAGAAGATCCTCTGACTTCTACACCGATTTCTTTAGTTGTTTTTTTTTTCTTCATGAATTAGACGTCAAAAGGTGAGTCCGACATTTTCCATATCGAGGAGACACTGGCTAACTTGGAATATGGTCTAATTTAACTGCAAACTCAACAATGGGACACCTTAATCCTGCTTCTATTTTTGACACTCGGTAGCCTTTTCAAAATACATTGTGTAGAAATAAACCCAGAAACAAAACTTAATTCAATTGTATTTTGCATGAACCTGTTCTTAAAAGTTCAGTATTTGGATTTTCATTACTCAGATAGGAATGCTTAATAACAATTTTATTTTCAAATTAATTTGTACTTGCTGTGTTTAGATTATCTAAAGTTTGCATTGCATAAACATGCACTTCAGTCATACTGTTTTTTTTTCATTTATTATTAATTGCTAGGTGATTAACAGAACTGCAACACTAAAAAGCTGTCTGACTCACTAACAAAAACACAAACAAATGAAGCGTCTTTTCACTTCAGGAAGGAGCCCCAAGTCAATGTGTTTGAGAAGGTCCCTAAAAGAGAAAAAACTAATGCAGAACCTTAAAGAGGAACTACATCAAAAAAGAAGTGACCTAATACTGTAAAAATCCAACTTATAAATAAGTGTAACATGTTAACAGTTATTTTTAATATCCGAGGATAACATTTGTGGTTCTGTAAAATAAACCCATTGCAGTGACAATGCTTTTGGCGTAAGTAAAGAACCATTGTGATTTCAGTAACTTTGACAAGGCTGATACAACCAAATTGGCAAAAAAGCTTATATATAAGGCTGCTGTTATTCAGAAAAGAACAGTATTATCAAGTTTTTCATACTTTACTACAGATATTTACAAAACAGAAATCCATTTAATGTGCTATTTTCATTGTCTAGCACCATTGCCACCAAAGTGGGATGGTTCTATATTGATCATTTCCATACTAATTCTTTCCATGGCATTATATAAGAGATTAGTGAAATTTATGGGTCTATAGTTTCCAGGGTCTATAAATGACTCCCCTTTGTGCATAGAGATGACCGTTGCCGTCTTCCATTTGCTTTGCATACAGGACTAGTGAAACGTATGGGTCCACTTTTCCAGGGTCTATAAACAGCCCACCTTTGTGCATAGGGATTTGTTTGGCACAAAGCCTTTTTGCAAGCTATGTTTAAATAGTGATTCCAGAGGGTCTGAAGGCTCATGTCTCATCCTATTCAGAAGGCTAAAAAATTCCATTGAACATGTGAGAGAAACAGACAAATGTAGGTTTTGTAAAACAGAATTGCAAATAGTTGCACACCTTGTTGCTGGTTGTGACATACTAATGGCAGATGGACTGTACACTGAAAGGTATAATAATGTGGCAAGACTGTTGCACTGGGGATTATGCAAACATTACGGTACTGAAGTGGCTGAAAAACAATGGAAACATAAGCCACAAAGCATCACAGAAAATGATGAAGTCTACATCACATGGGCTCACCCATTACCAACAGTTTAAAAAATAGATGTGAGAAAAACAGATATACTAGTCCATGAAAAGACAAAAATAGCACTGATAATTGAAATTGCTACCCCAGTGACTACAGTATATTGTGTACAGAGAGACACAAGCCATAAAATATCAGGACTTGCAAGCAGAAACAAGAGCAGTGTCGAAGAAAGATAACCCAGACAGTTTCAATAGTAGTAGGAACAACGGGTCATATAAAAAAAAGATTCTACAATCTTATTTAGATATGCTACAGATACATGCAACTCCGTACAAACTGCAGAGGGTGTCATTACTGGGCACACTGCATGTGCGGTGAAGAGCACTTCTGGCTGACATCAAAAACTGAAACAATATTAATTTCATAAACTTCAATCATACTTTGACTTAGGAATGAGGTCCATTCCCTTTATAGTATTAAAAACCCAAATGATTTGGAGAAATTACAAAAAAAAGCATCCTGGGATATTGCCTGGACCACCCATTGATGCAGTGTTCTTTGCCTTAGGGAGAGCACTGAAGACCTGTTCCCTAGTGATAGTAGGGGGAAGTTGTATTTGATGGTGTCACATAATGTTCTGACTATTGAACTTGTATGCCTGGTACACTGGCATCCGGTTCACATAATAAATTATTTTTTTTCCAAGGCTACAGTTCACTGTCCTCCCTTGAACACTCTTCTTTCCGGAGCTTTCCAATTCTTTCTTACAGTGCCGAAACATAAATAACCTACCGTCAAATATTGCAACCTAACATAAACCTGCTGAAAAGAAGATAAATAATCAGACAAAATACTACAGGGAATGGAAAGTGAGTTGCATGCAGAACTTCTCAAAAATCCAACATTATGATGACTACCACAAACTTTATCCAATATCAAATGCTCTGGTTGCAGGACTGATAATCTGGATACACTGTCACAAGTTGATAGGTAGGTGCTAGGTTAGCTGTTCTTGCAGCCCATTTTAATCCTAGTTAGGTTATTCTGAGCACAAAGAGGGAAATTATCTTTACCTTGTTATAGAATGACCATACCCATCTCATGGTCAACAATTATATATTACCCCTAATGAGAACAACTGGAATCATACAATAGATAATTTGAGGGGATACATGCAAGGGATAAAGCATTTGGGAGCTGCCTCTGTACATTAGTAGTATAGGGGGGCAGTCCTGGAATAAATTTTCTGTCTCCCATCCATAGATTCAAGTCACATTTTAAAATGGGCAGGGGTGAACTTTTAGTCAATGGGGAGTCTGTTCCATAGCAACGGTATCCTCTGCAAAATACACATGTCCTACCAAACCAAACCAAACTGCTGCTGTTGCAGAAAAGGTTTAGATCCCTAGACAGAGTATTTCTGATGCCAACTGACTTGCTGATGTACAATAAATCCATTAGTAATGAGTCACAGGATGCCTTGTATGCCAGACACAGGTCACCTCTTAGCAGTCTGAAGGATACAAAGTATAATGACAGTACTTTGAGTTGATCCAAGTAGGACATGATGTTTAGACCTTGTGTCCTTTTAGTAAAGTGTCTCTGTGGGCGTTCCAGTTGTTGCATGTGCCTGGACAGATACATGTCAAAAGAAACATTATATTCAATGGCTGGCCTCATAAGTAAAGGGGGACAATGACATCCCCTAGATCTAGACTCAGTACCTTTGTTTATAAGCTGTGCAATATAGGGCATTCTTACAACAGACGCATTAGTCAAAGATTAGGTCACTGTCCACGCAAGTTCCAAAAATCCCAAACAACTGGGTCAACTCTTAGGGACGTATTGTTAATGTGGTAGTTCCCTGGGGTAGATGACTTCATAGGTTTTTAGGCAATTATTAGGCTAATGGCGCAACAGCCTTTACAAGCTTAACCAATAATACCCAGGATATGACAGTATTATAGCTTAATTCCACAGATATGTTATGGGGTAGTATCAGGGTAGAAGGCCTTTGGGTGTTGGAGCCCAGAGTCATTTTGCAGACCGTTTCTGTCCATAAGGGACATGGGTAGCACCCCAGGAATGCTTTTACAAATCCCCATCCATTCATCCAAATTCTTTTTGAAGACAGTGAGGAACAGACTCTTTTACAAAGATGGGAAGTTTATTCCATAGACAAGGTAGCCTTTGGGATATGAATCGGTTTCTCCAGCAAATTCTGTTAGAGTCACAAGTAACGTTCAGATCTATGAAAAGTGTAACCCTAGTATAATTTTTTTTGTGAATACTTAACATGTTCATCAGGGCTGGATCAGAGAATACCTTGTAGGTCAGGCATAAAAGACCTCTCAAATGATACTACATGGAATAAAGGGGTAGGGCCTTTAATCGGTCTGCATAAGACACGTGTGTTATGCTTTCAATCTTTTTTTTTTTTTTTTCGTGAGAAACCTCTGGGCCACTTCAGTTGGTCTAAATGTCTGGTTAGGTACATGCAGATGGGAGCACTGTACTCGATTATGGACCTGATGAGGGTCGACTACAATGGCACTATGACTTCCTTTGAATTTGATACCATGCCTTTACTAATAAGAGGAGCCACACAGAAGGATTTCCTCATTACTATAGCTACCTGGTAGTCAAAGTTTTGGTTACTATCTAAGTTCCTAGGTCCCGCACAACTGGGTCTACTTTTATGGGTGTAATATCAGTATAACATGTGGAGATATCTAATTTACTCAAGGGTATGATTATGCATTTTTTAGCACTTAGTATCAGATTATGGTTTTGGTTCCAGTCGTTTATCATTTTTAGACCCCATCTGTAAGATTTCAACATCATTTGGGGATTCATTGATTGCTCCCAGCATACAGTCGTCTGTGTACCTTGTGAGCCAGAGCCCCCTAACATTGGTCTTCACTTCAGAAAAGTATACACCAAACAAGAGGAGTCCCAACACTGAGTCCTGTGGGCCACCACTAGTAACAAATTTCTTGTTGGAAATGGATTCACCTATCTGGACAACATGTCTTGTCAGTGAGCCAGTTTGCTGTCCATCTGATGATGTAGGGGGTTTATGCCTAACGCAGTAATTTTATCTATGGTTACAGAGTCAGGGATTGTGTCAAAAGCTTTGGCCAGGTCCAGATAAGCAGTGTGTACCATTTTACCCCGATCCATAACCCTTGTGACTTTCTTGAAGAAGTCCACCAGATTCAGCAGGCAAGACTTCCCTTTGACAAATCCAAATGGGTTTGGTCCAGTGTTTGGAGATTTCCTATGTTGTTATTGATCAGGTCCATAATAATTCTCTCCATGGCCTTGTAGATAAGACTGGTTAAGCTTATGGGTCTGTAGTTCCCTGGGTCAGCTGATGAGCCCCCCTTGTGCAAAAGGATGACTGTTGCAGTCCTCCAATCCTCTTGGACAAAGCCCATCAAGAGGCTGTGGTTAAAGAGGGTTTTTAGTGGCCCTGACAGATTCTGTTTTAAGCTATTTAAGAAGCATCCTGGAATGTTGCTGGGGCCCATGAAGGTTGTGTTTTTGGCTTTAGACAGAGCAGTAAGGACCTGTTCCTTCATAATGACCAGTAGGGGGATGGCTGTGCATATTTCTTTGGGTGTGGCAGGAGGAGATGGGGACAGAAGTTTGAACTGAACTTGTTGGCCAAAAGGTTTGCTATAGTTTCAGGCTGGTTTTAAGTGATGCTGTTCATGATTAAATTGGCACATTGCTGAGCATTTCCCCTGAGGTTACAAACATAATTTAAAAAAGCTTTATGGTTATGTTTCACCTGGAGGCCCATCATTGCCTCACATTTTGTGGAGGCAGATTTGACCAGCTCTCTAATTTGTTTAGACTGGTGAGTGTCTTTCTGCTCCGTTTTGTCTGTTCCTTCTCATCTTTGGACAGAACTTTTTTTTTCCTCTTGTTGAATAGCCTATTTATGCTAAAGGTCCATCAGGTTGGTTTATTTTGCCAGTAATCATGGGTTTGACTTAGACAGTTAATGCCTCCTCAATGCCGATATGAATGTGGTTGTACCCAAAGGCTACTATAATACATTTTTTGGCATTTTGTTTCATACCATGATTTTGACACCAGCTATTTATTTGAGGCAAACCTTACTGCAGGATGGCCAAGTCATTTGAGGATTCACTGACTGCTCCTAGCTTGCAGTCATCTGCAAACATATTCAGCCAGAGCCCTTTGCTATTGCCTTTTACTTCAGAAAAGTAGATGCCAAACAGGAAAGGTCCCAGCACAGAACCTTGGGGGATTCCACTGATCTCTTTGTGGTGGTAAATTCCCCTATTTTGAATATCTGCAAGCCAGTTGCAATCCAAAAGGTGACATAGGGGTTTATTCCCAGTTTATTTAGCTCTTCTACTATGCCTAACTGGGGAATTATGTCAAAAGCTTTGTCCAGGTATGCAGTGTGCATCATTTTGCTTTAATCCACTGCTTTGGTGATCCTTTGAAAAATAATCTATCAGGCTGAGTAAGCAAAACCTGTACTTGACAAATCCAAATTGACACCTGTCTAGTGTTTGGAGGCTCCCTATGTCTTGACTGATTGATTCCATGATAAGTCTTTCCATGGCTTTGCAATACGAGGCTGGTCAGACTAATGGGTATGCAACTGCCTGGGTATGTGGAAGGTCCTCTCTTATGCAGTAGGATGACTAACAATTCTACATTCACTTGGTACAAAACCTGTATGGAAGCTGAGACTGAACAGTGTTGTTAGGGGTGTGGCTAAATCATGCTTCATTCTATTTAACATGCATCCAGAGATTTTGTCGGAACTCATTGATGCTATATTTTTAGCTTCTGATAGCATCTTTAGGACTTGGTTTGTGTGATAGCTGGAGATGAGCCAGTTTCAGGAGTATCTTGAGGGACAGACGGAAGGCAGACAGGGGTAAAGTTAGAGCTAAATTTTATTGTCCAGTAGGTTAGCTACAGCTTCAACCTCAGTGTAGGTAACATTGTTCACAATCAACTCATTGATGGGTTGTGCTTTTGAGATTATGAACAAAACTAAAAATGCCTGCTGATTGCTTTTGCCTTGCATAGCTACTTTAGCCTCAAACGTGGCTTTTGTAGATTTTATTACACTCCTAAGTTGCTTGTTTATTTCACCGACAACATTCAATTACTCTTCTTACTTTTGGAAAAATTATTTTCCATTTATTACAAAGCTTGCTGATATTAGGGGTTTATTTCTGGGGTTTGCTCTGCACTTATTCCTGCAGGGTACAAGCTGCATCTGTGCAGCTGTTTACAGGCTGGTAAAGTGTGGTGCAGTACATTTCTGCACATTCAGTAGAGTTAACTGGGTCTGGTGGCAATCTACTATCAAGTAGAAAAGATCCCCTTGGATGGGGAGCCTTCAGTAATACCCATGATGACTGTCCTTCTAAATGAAGTCCTAGAATGGGAGGCTGTATCGGTCTTGTAACAAGCCCACAAAATTATGACAAAGACACAGCTGTACATATGTCATACAAAGTACTTTGCCCAGGCTCTTACCATATTTGCTGTAACAGCAAACACTGCAGTTTGACAACCACCTAAAAGGACTACTTTGTAATGTGCCTTCCTTGCCTTCAGCAAAACAACCAAACTGGTCACCATTTCTAAGGAAAGCTGTCTTAGCTGTGTAATACCTCATCAGTCTATCAGTATATGTCATGCAGTGAAGCCACAATTCCTGATTAGAATACTGAGGAAACACAAGCGGAGTTGCCACTGTTGCACACTAGGGCAGCGCCGGTTAAGCAGGTTTAAACTATTCAGGCTACCTAAAGTCCACTCTTCAAATTTTCCCTTAAAACTACCTTCCTCGAACTATACTACTGATCAAATCAGCGCATCCTATAACTAAAAAGATCATCTCTACTTGACTCCAAGTAGACTATTCTCTATCTGTTAAACCTAGCACTTGCTCCTACAGTACTTATTACCTTGATACGGCACTCTTGTCATAGATAGTACCCCAAAAAGGCAACCCCCCATTTCTCGGTCACCCACATCCCCCGGAATCTTTTTTAAAGTTTTTGTCTATCCTTCTAGCATGTCGAGGGATCAGTTGCTAGTGTCCTCTCCTGCTCAGCTGGTGAACCTGGGAATATTGAGGCAATGTTACAATTGCCTCATGTACACAGACAACCCTCTCCTCCTCCCACAAAACACAAATGCATGCGAGAGATGCAACTATACGGCCAAACTGGAGGCTGAGCTCTCTCAACATAGGACTGGCAAGACCAGTCAGGAGGAGAAGGTTACCACACACACTATAGACCCAGTCTCACATAGTACCATTACAACCTCAAATCATACACATAAACACACAAAGACATACTCGACGGCTCTGATCAAAAATCTACCAAAACAGCAGAGGCCACCAAAGCAGACACCCAAACAACCACCACCTCAGAACACAACACCTGCAACACATAGACCTCACAGTCAGAGTGTCAAACAGTCACAGCCCTTAAGGCCAAACACAATGCCAGACACACTAGTCATTGGTGACTCCATAGTCAGACACACTGACGTCCGCTCACCAGACTGAGTAAGGAGAAGGTCACAGTAAGCTGTCTGTCGGGCTAGAATCCACCACATAACGCAAGCACTCAGGTCTCTCAACAGCAGGTACAAATATGACTCAGTCATTGTCCACGCTGGTGTAAACGACCTGAGACGTACCTCCTTGGACTACATGAAAAGAGACATTGAGGAGCTCTCTGATTATGTAGCCCAGGCAGGTATGACCCTGACCTTGAGCAGTATCCTACCTTCACCAAGAATGATGCCACAATACAGAGATAAGATGATCAGCTTTAACAATTGGCTTAAACACGGGTGTCATTCAAAGGGGATCCAGTATCTGTCTGCCTGGGATGACATGCTGGACAAGCCACGCTGCTTCGCAAGGGACGGCTTGCACCTGTCACCCTGGGATTCGGATATTGGCAAAGGCTCTTGCCACCCCATAGTGCCTTTTTAGGCAAGGCTCAAATTCTAAATCTACCACCCTAGAAGAGAAAAAAGGAAAAAAAACTAAGGGTAATGCTGCTCAATGCCAGAAGTCTAAATCTCAAAATGCACGCACTCGAGGCCCTTCTCAGTATGGAGAACATCGATGTCTGTGCTGTGACAGAAACCTGGTTCAAGGCTCCTGAGAGCACCCCAGCGCTATCAGGTTTTACCTCATATCATGCGTTCCGGCCCCAAAATCCGGACAATACCAAGAAAGGAGGGGGGTATCCATATTCATCAAGGACACCCACACCTCAAGACTGGTGGCAACGCATGATGCATCGGAGACCATCCAGGTGCAATTAACCGTAGGCAAGACTGCTCTGCAAATTGTAGCATGTTACAGGCCACCCTCACAAACTCAGGAACCTCACATGGCCTTCCTGAAAACACTAGAGGGATAAATGTATCACCAAACACCATCATACTAGGTGACTTCAATTACCCTAATATAGACTGGGAACACTACTCAAGCCCAAACACCCTAGCCCAAAAGTTCCTGGAATTCATCAACTCAAATGCCATGGAACAACTAGTCACCATCCCCACAAGAGGAGATAACATACTTGATCTCATCATCACGAACATGGGAGCACAATGTTCAACACCGAAGTATATCCCTCACTGGTGAGATCAGATCACAAACTAATCTCGCTGGAGGTCCTCATCCACCCCCACCTGAAATAAAAAGACCACAGTAAAGAACTTCTCAAAAGCCGACTTCACACTTCTAAAGACTAGTGTGGTCTCCTTTAAGGCCCCGAGCCGGCGGAAAACAGTACTCAAGCCGCTGAATCACTTACAAATGCCTTCTACCAGCACCTGCAGGACTGCATGGATAAGGCAATCCCAAGCAAAACAAAGACTCTTTGTACCAAAGGCAAGCGTCCAGTCTGGTGGACCCCAGCCATAAACAAACTCTACAACAAAAGGAGGAAGCTACTACAAGATAGAGCAAAATCCTTAAAAGGTAAGACACCCTTGATCACTATAAGTAAAAAACTAAGAGCTCTCATAAAATCATCCAAAGCAAATTTCGAGAGAAAAATAGCTAAAGACTCAAAAGACAATCATAAGGCCTTCTTTAGCTATGTTAGAAACCTAGGAGGAAACTCCCAGATATGCTCAGAACTAGTTCAAAATGATGTGAAGATTACTGATCCTACAGACATTGCCAACATACTGGCTGACAGGTTCAGTGCAAACTTCTCCCCTCCCCAAAGGAGAGATATCTATACCAAAGCGATTGCAGCCCCCAAACATCTCCAGCCCAAGTGAGAACTGCTCTCTCCAAAGCAAAAACACAGCATCCATGGGACCTGATGGTGTCCCCAGCTGTGTGCTCCACGAACTCAATGAGGAATTAAACCCACAGCTAGGACAGCTGTTTAATCAAAGTCTTACCTCTGGATCGCACCCAGGAGTGGCACTGCAACTGTGGTCCCACTTCACAAAGGCGGTGCCTCCACCGACCCTGGAAATTACCGGCCCATTAGCTTGACAAGCCTTATCTGCAAAGCCATGGAGAGGATCATAATGGACCTCATAAATAAAGACATAGGAATTTGCAGACTTTGGATCCAACCCAGTTTGGCTTTGTCAAAGGCAGATCATGCCTTTTAAACTTGGTTGACTTTTTCGAAACAGTCACCAAAGCCATTGATGAGGGAAAGGCAGTCCATACAGCCTACCTCGATCTGGCTAAGGCCTTCGATACAATACCCCACTCGGGTATCATTGAAAAACTCATCAGCTTAAATGTTAACCCATACATCACAAGATGGGTTGCAAACTGGCTGAGTGACAGAACCCACAGGGTCAGAGTTGCTGGCGCCATGTCAGACTCAAAGCCTGTCACAAGTGGTGTCCCACAGGGCTCAGTCCTGGGCCCACTCTTGTTTGGCATCTACTTTTCCAAGTACAAGCAAACACAGGAGGGTTATGGCCGACAAAGTTTGCAGATGACTGCAAACTGAAGCCATAGTAGAAAACACATCTGACACAGATATCCTTCAGAAGGGTCTCACAGAAAGCGGATAACTGGTGCCAGAGCCACGGCCTAAAGTTAAATGCCAAAAATGCATAGTCATACCCTTCGGGAAAAACAAGGTTACCCTAGCTACCAAATAGGTGGCAATCCACTGAGCACAGAAGAAGTTATCAGGGACCTGGGGACCCAGGTTGATAGTAGTCTGTCATTCGACACCCATGTAGCTAAAGTAGTTAGGAAGACCTTCTACATTGCCCACCTTATCATGAAGGGATTCTCATCTAGATCAAGGGAGGTCATAGTCTCCCTTTACTCATCACTCATCAGACCAATGATTGAGTACAATGCCCCATTCGGAATGTATCTGACCCGACACTTGCAGCAGCTGGAGAGGCCACAAAAGTTCCTCACCAAAAGGATAAAGGGTCTCAAAAATCTGTCCTATGCTGCCCGACTGAAAGAACTCCAGCTCTATTCAGTCGCTTACCGCTTGCTCAGAGGTGACCTTTGCCTAACATACAAGGCCATGTCAAACCCAGATTTGATGAATATGCTTCACCTCAAAAAATCTAGATCCATCAGAGCCACAAGGGCGGGAGACTTAAACCTCGACACGGCTATTAATAGGATGTGCTGGAGGGATAGATTCATCACCCAAAGACTCCCTATGCTGTGGAACAAAATCCCGGTACATGTGAGGCAGAGCACCTCGCTGGCCTTGTTCAAGAGAAATCTTGACCAATGGATGGGAGATCGCAGATATACCCCAGGGATTACCTCAGTGTCACTGCTCGACAGAGGCACAGCAAAATAATGGGTATAGTTCCCCATACTAAAGGGGTGGCGTAAGCCACAAAACGATGGGCTAGGCTTGTAAATGCCCTCGGGCAGATAGCCTAGTATGAACCTATGAACCTATGAACCTATAAGTGAACAAACTGATAAAGGCCATTCTCCACAGCCATTTTTGGATAAAAGGAGGGTTGGTACTTAAGGATATCTTGTCTGTATGCAAATCAAAAACTAAATTTTTTATAAAATAAAGAAGGAAGAACAAATAAAGGCCTTCAGTTCAGAAACGCACACAAGAAAGGTATCTGGTAGTAGAAAATGGAGCTTCCAAAACAAGCCTTCTAAAAATGAGAAAAATTAGTATTTATCCAGGAAAAAGTAGATGTCGCAATGGGGAAACTGCTGTCTCAGAGGTAGTCTAAAAAAAGTACTCTAAAGATGGCCTCCTTAAAGGTCTGCAAGGCATATGTACCTCCTTGATCCCTAAAATGAAAACTGGAAGCTCTTGCCAAATGAATAGTGTTTGGAGGCTCCCTATGTCTTGACTGATTGATTCCATGATAAGTCTTTCCATGGCTTTGCAATACGAGGCTGGTCAGACTAATGGGTATGCAACTGCCTGGGTATGTGGAAGGTCCTCTCTTATGCAGTAGGATGACTAACAATTCTACATTCACTTGGTACAAAACCTGTATGGAAGCTGAGACTGAACAGTGTTGTTAGGGGTGTGGCTAAATCATGCTTCATTCTATTTAACATGCATCCAGAGATTTTGTCGGAACTCATTGATGCTATATTTTTAGCTTCTGATAGCATCTTTAGGACTTGGTTTGTGTGATAGCTGGAGATGAGCCAGTTTCAGGAGTATCTTGAGGGACAGACGGAAGGCAGACAGGGGTAAAGTTAGAGCTAAATTTTATTGTCCAGTAGGTTAGCTACAGCTTCAACCTCAGTGTAGGTAACATTGTTCACAATCAACTCATTGATGGGTTGTGCTTTTGAGATTATGAACAAAACTAAAAATGCCTGCTGATTGCTTTTGCCTTGCATAGCTACTTTAGCCTCAAACGTGGCTTTTGTAGATTTTATTACACTCCTAAGTTGCTTGTTTATTTCACCGACAACATTCAATTACTCTTCTTACTTTTGGAAAAATTATTTTCCATTTATTACAAAGCTTGCTGATATTAGGGGTTTATTTCTGGGGTTTGCTCTGCACTTATTCCTGCAGGGTACAAGCTGCATCTGTGCAGCTGTTTACAGGCTGGTAAAGTGTGGTGCAGTACATTTCTGCACATTCAGTAGAGTTAACTGGGTCTGGTGGCAATCTACTATCAAGTAGAAAAGATCCCCTTGGATGGGGAGCCTTCAGTAATACCCATGATGACTGTGCTTCTAAATGAAGTCCTAGAATGGGAGGCTGTATCGGTCTTGTAACAAGCCCACAAAATTATGACAAAGACACAGCTGTACATATGTCATACAAAGTACTTTGCCCAGGCTCTTACCATATTTGCTGTAACAGCAAACACTGCAGTTTGACAACCACCTAAAAGGACTACTTTGTAATGTGCCTTCCTTGCCTTCAGCAAAACAACCAAACTGGTCACCATTTCTAAGGAAAGCTGTCTTAGCTGTGTAATACCTCGTCAGTCTATCAGTATATGTCATGCAGTGAAGCCACAATTCCTGATTAGAATACTGAGGAAACACTGTCAAGTGAACAAACTGATAAAGGCCATTCTCCACAGCCATTTTTGGATAAAAGGAGGGTTGGTACTTAAGGATATCCTGTCTGTATGCAAATCAAAAACTAAATTTTTTATAAAACAAAGAAGGAAGAACAAATAAAGGCCTTCAGTTCAGAAACGCACACAAGAAAGGTATCTGGTAGTAGAAAATGGAGCTTCCAAAACAAGCCTTCTAAAAATGAGAAAAATTAGTATTTATCCAGGAAAAAGTAGATGTCGCAATGGGGAAACTGCTGTCTCAGAGGTAGTCTAAAAAAGGTACTCTAAAGATGGCCTCCTTAAAGGTCTGCAAGGCATATGTACCTCCTTGATCCCTAAAATGAAAACTGGAAGCTCTTGCCAAATGAAGCTCAATGGCAGAATAGTTAACACATGTAAAAAAAAAAAAAAAAAAAAAGTAAAAGATAAGCAGTCTACCACCAGAGATACAGGAGACAAAAAGAGATCCTGCTGACACTGCAGAGCCTAAACTTATAAATGCCTCCACTTGCGCGACAAGGGGACCTGCATGGATGGCTTTGTTAAGGCAGCAAACTTTAAGAATGGTCATTAGTCTGCCTGAAAGGGAGGCATGACATATGCTATACCAGGAACTTCAATCTTCTGGATCAAAACAGAGTGGTGAATTAGAAGTCTCATGGCTGAATGAAGTAACAAAAGAGGAGGAGCGTATGGTCCCTAAAGCAGTGGGAAATCATGCCAGATACTGCAAAAATAGATTCATAGTGTGTTACTAGGTTAACAACCCAAGGGGCCATTCTAAGCAAAGTTTCCCAAAAGAATAATGATGTTCTACATCCAAATAGGACATTAAGGGCCAGGCATTTATATAAACTACCTCTGTCCATAAGGGACATGGGTGTCGGGCTCAGTGTAAGTTTCTTATTCCACATCCACTTGTCTAGGTTCTGCTTAAACTGGGTAATAAACACTGCTTCACATGGATAAGAAGAGTATTCCATCGTACGAGCAGTCTTTGGGACAGATCTGTCTCTCCAGCATGTTTTGCTAAAGTCACAGACAAAATTCAGGTCCCTAGACCTTTTATTCCTGGTACTTTTTAACTTACAGATATGTAGGAGATTCATAAGTGTGGCATTTGCAGATGCTTTGTAAGCCAGGCGTAGATCACCCCTCATCAATCTATAGGAGGCTGAGTAGAGGGAAAGGGCTTTAAGGCGTTCTATATTACGCAGATTTTTTACGTCTTGCATTCTTTTTGTAAATAACCTTTGAGGTTGTTCTAGCTGTTGCATATGCTTGGTCAGGTAGATACCAAAGGGAGCAGGGTACTCTATGAATGGTTTGATGAGGGCAGAGTACTGTGGGGTAATAACCTCTTTGGATTTAGATGCCATGCCCTTACTTATAAGTTGCTCAACATAAAAGGATTTTCGCACGACTTTGGCCATGTGGCGATCAAAGGTAAGGCTGTTTAAGTGCATACCCAGATCCCTGACCAATGAGTCAACTCTTAGGGGTGTATTATCAACATGGTAATTAGCCAGTATGGTTGATTTCCCAAAGGGTATAATTATGCATTTCTTAGCATTGAGTTTAAGACCATGGGTTTAGCATCATTTATTAATCACAGATGGACCTTCTTGAAGAATGCTAGTGTCGGCAGGGGATTTGATGATAAACTCCAGCTTGCAATCGTGTGCAGACTTAGTCAGCCAAAAAACTTCAGCATTTGCTTTCATTTCAGAGAAACAGATGCCAAAAAGGAGCAGGCTCAATACAGAGCCCTGGGGGACTCTACTAGTGACTGGCCTCTTGGTAGAGATGGACTCACCTATACTGACCTCATGGGTCCTATCAGTGAGCCAGTTGGCTATCCAGTGGGTGATAAAAAGGTTTATACCTAAATTAGTGAGCTTGTCTATAATGCCAGAGTGGGGTAGTGCATCAAAAGCCTTGGCCAGGTCAAGGTAAACTATGTGCACAATCCTACCTTCATCCAGTGCAAAAAAACACCAGCTTTAATAGGCATGACCTTCTTTTAACAAAGCCGAAGTATGATGGGGCCAGCATTTGCAGGTTACCTATTTCCTCACTTATGTCCATGAAGATTATTTCCATGGCCTTACATACGAGACTAGGCTTACCGGCCTACCAGTCTGTAGTTAACTGGATCAGTTGTTGGACTTCCTTTGTGGAGGGGAATGACTGTAGTAATCTTCCATTACTTGTTCGCAAAACCTGACTGAAAGCTCCAGTTGAAAAGTGATTCAAGTGGACCAGAGTGGTTATGTTTCATGCTATTAAACATCCCAGAATGTTATCAGTGCCTACCGATGCAGTGTTTTTAGCCTTGGAAAGTGAATTAATGACCTGTTCTATAGTAACGGTTGGGGGGATTGTGTTATTTGGCATTTCCTTTGGACTATCAGGGGGAGTTGAGGGGGTGATTTAAGAATCTGAACTTAACCTGTCAGCGAAAAGGTTGGCAAAAGCCTCCATTTTTTTAAATATCTCCAAGTCTTTTGGGTTTCTATTGCCATGACCGGAATGGACCCCATTCCCAAGTCAAAGTACGATTAAAGTTCATGAAATTAGTATTGTTTCAATCTCTGATGTCAGCCAGAAGTGCTCTTCGCAGCACCCGTAATTGTGCCCAGTAATGACTCCTCCTGCAAGTCACATGGAGTTAACATGTATTGGTAACATATCTAAATACTAACCAACGAAGGTGTATAAAGCAACAAAACAACAAATAAAAATAATAAAATGCATCTAGGCTGCTGAAAGATTCTTCCTTTATTAAAAATACTCCAAACATTAAGCGCTTTTGTCTCTCCTAGGGGACACTTCATCAGAATGTGTATTCAGTAAAACAAAATTTATTTAAATACTATAAAAAATTTTTCATTGGCTGTTCATTAATTGGCTAATACAAGTGTGTTTAAAATTATATGCCACTAAAATAACCACTTAGTAGAAACATATTTTTACATAGATTGTTATACCAAAATACAAATGTTGTATAAAAAGGTATGAAATAAAAGAAAAGGTTTATCAAAGACTAAACTTGTACTGTAACTGGGACATATATGTTTATAATCTTCCTGCCCTTTCTTTTAATACAGGCTTTAAAGAGACACTGTTGTTGTGACCAGGTGGAAACTTAGCTGCTAACCTTAGCTGCCAATCCAATTCTCTCCTATTAAGTACATTTTTCTAGTCACCACCTCTGGGCTCAATTATTATAACTTCCAAAATTCCAAATAAGACTCCTCCTGCAATTCTTATGGAGTTACATGTACTGGTAACATATCTAAATACCACTGTAGATTCTTTTCTATAAGGCCCGTTGCTCCTACTTCTATTGGAACTGTCTGGGTATCTTTCTTCCACATTGCTCTCTTTTCTGCCTAGAAATCCTGATATTTTATGACTTTGTCTCTCAATGTACGCAAGACATTGTAGTCACTGGGTGTAGTGATTTCAATGATCATTGCTACTTTTGTCTTTTTTTCATGGACCACTATATCTGGTTTTCTCGCATCTATCTTTTGAACTGTTGGGAATGGGTGATCACATGTGATGCAGACTTCATAGTTTTCAATGATGTTTTGTAGTTCATGTTTCCAGTGTTTTTCAGCTACTTTAATACCATAATGTTTACATACACAATCCGCAGTGCAACAATCTTGCCACATTATTATGCCTTCCAGTACACAGTCCTTCTGTCATTATTATGTCACAACCAGCAACAAGGTGTGTGACTGTTTCCAGTTCTGTTTTACAAAGCCTACATTTCTCTGTTTCCTCTACATGTTCGATGGACTCTGTAAAGCAACGTGTGTGTAGCCCACTATCTTGGGCCGCGAATATTAGCCTTTCCTCTTTTGATTTGAATTTGCCTCTCCTTAACCATTCTTGCGTTTGATCCTGATCGACATGAGGTTCTTCCAGACGTTTTCTATACTTCCAACTATATTTATGCATTTTCCACATTTCTTGCCTTCTCATCTGATCTTTCACCTTACATTCTTTCTTTTGTTTTTTGGCACATTCAGTTGCCGCCTAACTTTTATCTACTTCTGGTTTGATTTCTATTCCTGCTTGACATCGATATGCTTCTGCTAGACTAAGCAGGGAAGTCATCTTAGACTTATTCTCCTCCCGTTTCAAAAGGTACAGTTGTGTACCTACCATAAATGCAGATGTTCGAGTGTATTCACTGTTGCAGTCATTACACTTGGGTGGTTGTCCTGCTGGCAGGCTACCCGCAGTCGGCCTGAATTTCAAAGTCCTGGTCCTACGTCGGTTGCTGTCACCTCCTCCCTGACGTCAGTGCGCCAGGGGTATAAAAGATGCAGCTGACGCCATTTTCTTCAGTTTTTCTTGCCCCAGATGTCAGGTGCCCCCAAAAGGGTACGCTAAAAATTATGTCAATAAAAATGCATGCATTAACATAAAAGTACAGTTTTGTACCTACAGTGTTCACACTGCTGCAGTCATCACACTTGGGTTATCCTGCCATCAGGCGGTCCTGCAGTTGGCCAGAGTTCCAAAGTCTTGGTCCGGCATTGGTTGCGGTCACTTCTTCCCTGACGTCAGTGCGCCAGGGGTATATAAGAGGCATCCGACACCATTTTCTTCAGTTTTTCTTGCCCCAGATGTCAGGTGCCCCCCAGTAGGAGGGTCAATACATATTGCCAATAAAACATGTAAAGAAAATACAAAGAATACCTTTAGTTACAAGCAAATACACCACAAAGGTTGTATCAGATAGAAAGGTATGGAATAGTTCGGCTAGGTCAGAGGGGATGGAGAGAGGGTAACCTGGACTGCAGCAGTGTGAACACTCGAACATCTACATTTATGGTAGGTACAAAACTGTACTATGTTCATCGTGTTACACTGCTGCAGTCATCACACTTGGGTTGAATCCCAAAGCTAAGGATGGGTGGTGGAGTTAAACAGGGTTTGGAGAAGCTAGAAGGCCCTGCAGAACTGAAGTGGCAAAGCCAGCTCTAGTCTTAGAGTATAGAGGTAAGTGATAGTGTTTGGTGAAGGTGCGCACTGAACTCCAAGTTGCAGCTTCCAAAATATCCTTGGTTGGTATCCCCTGAGAAAGGCTGTTGATGTAGCTGTAGCCCTGGTGGAGTGGGGCCTAATGCTAGTAGGTACCGGTTTCCCATGATGTGTGTAGCAGAAACATACACAATGTCCTATCCATTTTGAAATGGTCTGTTTTGAGATAGCTTTTCCTTGCGATCCTGCAGCATAGGATACAAAGAGCTGGTCAGATTTTCTGAAAGCCTTAGTTTTATCCAGGTAGTAACGTAATTGCCTGTGAATGTCCAAAGAGTGCACGAGTCTTTGTCCTTTGTTCTGGGGGCTTGGGAAAAAGGTGGGTAAATGAATGGTTTGGCTTAGGGCTACACTGAATACCACCTTTGGCATAAAGGAAGGGTTAGTTTGTAGAGCGACCCTGTCTTGATGAAAAATGAGGAAAGGCTCCACTGCCATTAGGGCCTGTAGCTCTGAGAGTCTTCTAGCTGAATTTATTGCTAGCAGCAGGGCAGTTTTCCATGATAGAAACTTTAAATCAGCTGAACTAGCTGGTTCAAAGGGCGGCAGTGTAAGCTTTTCCAGAACAAAGTTGAGATCCCAAGTTGGAGTTTGTGCTCTCCTGGGCAGTCTTATGTTCTTAGCCCCTCTGAGGTACTGTCTTAGGAGTGGATGTGAAAATAAAGGAGGATCCGTGTTGTAGTGAGCTGAAATCGCTGAGGCGTGGATCTTAATAGATGAAAAAGAAAGTCCTTTGTGCAACATCTCAGTTAAATATTGTAGAATCTGGGGAATGTTTGGAACAAGGGGATTTTGGAAAATCTTTTCCATTTGTCTGAATAGGCTTTCCTGGTGCTGGGCCTCCTGGCCTCCAGAATGACATCCATAACAGCTTTAGACAGAGGTGTTGGCTGGTTATTTAGGTAATTTGCCATGCAGCCAGATTTAAAGTCTTGAGCTGGCTGTGCAGAATCTGATTGTCTTGCTGAGTGAGTAAGTGAGGAATTTGGGGAAAAATCCATGGTGGGCTGTGGGCCATGTTCCTTAGTATTGGATACCAGTGCTGGCGTGGCCAGTCTGGAGCAATGAGTATCATTTGTGGTCTCTCTAATCTGACTTTCAGCAGCACCTTTGCTAGAAGAGGCAGTGGAGGAAAGGCATACACTGTTAATGTTTTCCAACTGAATGAGAGGGCATCCACTTTACAAGCTAGTGGGTGGAATGTCCTTGTGCAAAATTTTCGAAGTTGGTAGTTTTGGGGGTTGGCAAACAGATCCGTCTGGGCGTCCCCATTTTTGAGTTATCATTGCAAATACTTGTGGATGTAGTTTCCACTCGTGGGGATCCATGATGTTTTTGCTTAGGTCGTCTGCCAATGTGTTTTCTTTCCTGGCAGGAATTGTGCTTGTAGTTGTACTTGGTAAGCCAGTGCTGTGTTCCACAAGGTCATTGCTTGCCTGCATAGGGGGTAGGAGTGTGTGCCCCCTTGCTTGTTTATGTACCACATTACTGTGGTATTATCCGTCTTTATTAGGAGTTGTCCTGGATGTAAGAGGTCCTTGAAAGCTGTTAGTGCATTCTGTACAGCTAGCATTTCTTTTTGATTGATATGCAGATGCCTTTTATCTGTAGCCCATTTGCCCTGAATGCACTGTCCTGCCATGTGTGCTCCCCAGGCATAGTCCGATGCATCTGTTGTTATAGTTTGCCTGGCTGTGGGTAAGGTAAAAGGCTGACCCTTGTTGAGGTGACATGCCTGTGCCCACCATAGAAACTCCTGTTGAAAGCAGGGTATGAGTGGCATCATTGTTTCCAAGCTGTGGCTGTGCTGAGTCCATACGCTTTTCAGGTACCATTGTAATTTCCTCATATGCAGTTTTGCAAATGATATTAGAAGTATGCAAGATGCCATGAATCCCAAGGCCTGCAGAATTTTTCTTGCAGGGAGTTGGGTCTTTGTTGCCATCATTTTGAAGTATTGAGTCAGCTGCTGTTGCTTGTCTGGCGTGAGATAAGCCATTTGGGCCGTTGTATTCAAGCTGGCATCAAGGAATATTATGTTCTGTGAGGGCACTAGTTTTGATTTCTTTTCATTTACCGTGTACCCTAGGCAACTTAAAAGGTGTTTGACAAACGACAGATGCTGTAAAAGAATGTCCTTGCTTTCTGCTTGAATAAGGCAGTCGTCCAGGTATGGGTATATTTGAATTCCTCTTTGTCTGCAGTATGCAATTACTGGGGCCAGGCATTTTGTGAAGACCATGGGCGCAGTAGATAAGCCAAAGGGCAGTGCAGAGAATTGATAATGGGTTGAACCTGCAATAAAACGGAGGTATCTTCTGCAATTTTGTCTGATAGGGACATACAGGTATGCCTCCTTGAGATCCAACGTTACTAGCCAAGCCTTCTTGCCCAGCATGGGAAGAAGCTGCTGTAGTGTTAGCATCTTGAATTTGGGTACTTGCAGATAAGTGTTTAGAATTGAAAGGTCCAGAATGGGTCTCCATGCTTTGTCCTTTCTGGGGACTAGAAAGAGTCTTGAGTAAAATCCTTGTCCTTGCTCCTGTGTAGGTACCTGTTGAATGGCTCTCATGTCCATGAGAGCTGTAATTTGTTTTTGTGCCTCTGCCCATTGATTTGGTGGCAGGTTTGGCATTCCTTTTATCCTTGGCAAGGTGTGAAAGTAGAATCTGTATCCTTGTGAGACAATGTTTAGGTCCCATTTGTCTTTTGTGATGATGTGTCAGTTGTCTGCAAAAAGAGCTAATTTTGCTCCCAAGGGAGCTGCCAAGAGAGATTTGCTTGGCAGTTGGAGAGTTAAGTCATTGTGTTTGTCTTCTGTTAGCTTGGGGCCTGTCTTCTCCTCTTTTCTGGGTAGCGGCACCCCATTGGCGAGGTTTGTAAGGGCCTTGTGGCTGACCTCTGCCCCTTGGTCATCTGTATTTGCCCCTCTGTGGTCTATCAGAAGCCGGAAAGGACCAGTTTTTGTTGGCCAATTTCTGCTGAAACGAGGGGGTTGGAATTGTGAAAAATCCTTGACCGTCTGCATAGATTTTACCTTATCCTCCATTTTCTTTAAAACCTCTTCTGCTTTTACACCAAATAAAACATCCTGCTGTAAAGGTGCATCCAATAACTTTGCTTTAACATGATCAGGCAGGGTTTTTTCTTTTAACCAAGCATGTCTACGTATGACAGACCCAGTCACTGCTGCACTACAGGAATCTTCCAATGAATCAAATCCACATTGTAAAGTATGTTTGCCTACCTGTTCTGCTGCATGCAACGAATCCTGCATTTCCTTGAAATTAGGCTGCTCTGAATGTGCGTTCATTTTTTGTTTTAATTGAGACATGAGGAATTGCTAATATTTCAGCATGTGAAACTGGCAATTTAAGGCCCTCATAGCTAGAGTAGCTGAGGTGTATACTTTCTTTCCCCATCTATCTAGTGCTCTGGAATCCCTTTCAGAGGATACAGGATTTTTAGCAATAGAGGCCTTAACCCCTTTGGGATCCTGGGAAATGGTTTCTGGGTCAGCAACAGCTCTTTTATATAGGAATTTGTGTGAGACAGGGACTCTGTAGTATCTGTCTGGTTTGGCTGGAGCAGGAGGTAGAGAGTCTGGGTTAAGGCTAGATTCTAAGTAAACATCATCCACAATGTCTAACATGGGAGGGATAGCAAGTGGTCTGTGCTGGGGTAGTAAAAGGAACTCTTGGAGTCTTTTCTTAGAATCACAGTAATCCTGGCCTTCCCAGTGGAAATGTTCCCTCATGGTATGTAAAGTTTCCCCAAAGGAGTAGTCTTCTGGGGGAGATGATGAGGGAATAGACTCTTCAGCATCAGAATCTTCATAAGGGGGAAAAGAGTATTCTTGTTCCTCAGAAGAATCTGAGGAAATAGAAACCTGGTCAGAGGAAGCATAAACCTCCTCTTATCTTGGCCTTTTATCAGGAGGGGGATGGGAACCCCTGATTAGGGTAAGTAAATCTTCAGCCATCTTAAGCATGTTTCTTAGGCATTGGGCCTTGTACTGGAGACTGATGTACAATCTTTTTTTGTTTTTAAAGGAGTTTTTAGCTTAGCATAAGATTTAATGATGAGTGTAGTCGGTCTGAAGACACCTTCTGCAACCAAAGGTGTTTCTACTGCACCGGGATCTCTTTCTGCTCCGGTGTCGGAAGGGCCCAAAGAAGATGGCTGCGACAGCCTAGTACACTCTGCTTGAGAATCCGCAGCTGTCTGGGGTTCCAATTCTGCGGTCGTCAGGGGCTGCGTAGGCGCCTCACTGAAAACCGGAGAACCGGTGACAGGCCCAGCAGAGGCCTCGGAATCTGGCTTGTTCCTAGGCTGCCTGTCCTTATCCTTACGTTTTTTATGCATGCCGGTCGTCTGCTGCTCCGACGGCATGATATAATTAAATTTTCTACCAAAGTAATGTCGTGCGAAGTCAAAACGGCATTTGATAGTTTGTTTATTAAACCTAGCACAAAACCGACAATGTGTGATGTCGTGGTCTGGGCCTAGGCAATGAATACAATAAGAATGGAAGCCCTTATGAGGTATTTGCTTCCCACATGAAATGCAGTTGTTAACTTTTTTCTAACATCAGACTGAGGCAAGAAAAGGTTCCCCAACAGGGTACTTAGCTTTATTGAAGACTTCGGACTGAAATTCGATTCGAAAATCTCAGGTGTCGGCCAACCGGCACTTGCGAACTGCTTCTGCTTCGGGCACCGCGCGGCAAGAAAGACTGAAGAAAATGGCGTCGGATGCCTCTTATATACCCCTGGTGCACTGATGTCAGGGAAGAAGCGACAGCAACCGATGCAGGACCAAGACTTTGGAACTCAGGCCGACTGCGGGACCGCCTGACAGCAGGATAACCCAAGTGGGATGACTGCAGCAGGGTAACACGATGAACATTGCTCGCGCACAGTTTCGCGAAAGTGCTTTTCACAGAAAATGTACTTTTGTGAAACAGAAATAAAAAAAGTAAAAAACATCGAAAAAGGGCTGTTGGTGAGATTGCGGCATGGTGGGGATAAGGGGATATTCCCTTTTCCCCCACTGTAGTGCGATCTCGGAGTGAGAAAATAAAAGTTGGGGGGGTGGGGGCGAAGGGGGGGCTTGTCACCTTGCATAAATGTGATTATTTATTAATGTTTCGCGAAAGTGCATCTTTGGTGAAAAGTACTTTCGTGAAACTGTGTGCGAGCGTTTGTGTTTTGGTAAATAGTGATTTTGGTTAATAGTCCAAGATACATACATATACATATATATATATATATATATATATATATATATATATGTGTGTGTGTGTGTGTGTGTGTGTGCAAATAAAACAGAGAAAACACTGGCGAAGAAAATTATCAAAATAACAGGCATCTATACAGCATAACTAAAACTAGGTATAACGCAAGAAAAAAGAATGCAGCAAGTATAACCTGTGCCTTAGTTTTTTAAGAACTTCATCAGAATAAAATAGTGCAGATTACAAAGTTGAAATAGTGTAAGAAACAAATAAAAATAATCGTGTCCAATCAAAATCACAGTTCAACCCCTTTTAACGTGATGGAGGAGTAACATGATGGAGGAGTAATTCTCAAAGTTCCATTGTCCATAAATATTAAGCTTAATATGAAACTTAAACCGAAAGAGACAATCTCGAATGACATTCTTAATGGAATCTGTAAACATAACCGAAAATAAGAAATCAAACATCCGTAGTAATGTGTAGAAAAGTACAAGTACAATTACGTTCCTAAGTATACAAAAGTAGAAATCACTTCTGCTATAGCAATGCATAAAATCAGACTTGCATACAAGTTAAAAAATAAAGTCAGTCCTTTAAGGCATATAATTAAAATCACTCAGACGGTCACTGTTGCCATCTGAGTACACATTTTAAATTAGAAGCGTCATTCAACCCAAACTGGAGCTGTCATCTGAGTTCTTTCACCTCCAATAGGGCTGAGTAGTCCCCAAAAAACAAGTCAACTTTCTCCAAAACAATAAAATGGAATTTAACAAAGTTACAGCAAGCTGCAGAGTGTCTAGCCAAAGCATTGTGACTGTTTTTGCCTCTAACTGCAGTACAATGCTCCTTAATGCGGTCAGAAAATTTCCAACTAGTCTTTCCAACATTTGGGCAACATGCAACTTGGGTAGACCTTCTCCTAATATAGAAAAGCATACCAGATCCAACCAGACACTTGTACAACAATATCTGTGAACCTCGTTTTATCAAGATATTATGGGAGATAAGCAAACCCCCCCCCCCACACACACACACAAAATAAATGTGTTTCAGTACACTGGATCATGATTGCACAGTGACGCACAGAAATAATTCATTCAGGCCAGTAAGTCAGACTCCAGTAGCTGCCTATGTTTTTCCCTTGTCTAGGCTGTCTATGCACGAGAACAGACATATGCAGTCTAGTATGACTATCTACCTGAATATCATAAAGTTAATATAAAAATACACCAACCTTCTGAATATGTAAAGATGACCTACATGTAAAATGGTAGTGTCTCATCACAAGTCTCTCCACTAAAACCTAAAATAGTTTAGATGATTCATTTACACTGTACAAGAGTGATCATGAAATTGTATTTTTGCAAGGTGCAAAAATAATTCTATAATGGAGATGGATTCTTCTGCAATTATCGTTTGACAGTAAAAATAATTATTGTGGCTATGTTAAAAAAGTTACACTGGAAGTTACAGAAGAGCGTATGCATACAGTACGCATAGCATGATCCATGGTTGTGATAAGAGCTGGATCACAGTCAAATGAAGCCCTAGGAAGGCTAGTGCACACACACACACACACACACACACACACACACACACACACAATGCAGACATTCCAGTGTCACATTACTTGGTTCTCTCTCTCCCTCCAATTACTAAATTCTGTTCAAACCTGTCAGTGTGCACACTTCATGTGCAAATGGCTACGCAAATATTGTTATGGCTACGTGGGAGAAAGAATTCCTACTCACTGAGATGGGAAGGCATCTGAAGTTCTACAGGAGATTTGTGGATGATCTTTTTATTTTACGGCGAGGTGATGTTGCCTCATTTCTATCACTCTTCCACAAAACAGATAATAGTACCAGCTTCCTTAAGTTTTCAATGAAGCATTCCTATGATGTTATAGAATATCTGGATGTCAGGATACTTCAAAAAGATAGAGGTGTTCTGGAAAGTGAAATTTATAGGAAAGAATGTTATAGGAATAGCTATCTCCATAGACAGAGCATGCACCCAAGACATATATTTAAGAACATTGTAAGAGGCCAAGGTCTGAGAGCATCAAGACTCACAGCTAATCAAACGAAGTATGAGGAAGAGATTAAGAACATGAAGGAAAGGTTCATACATAGAGGGTACAGTGAAAAAGAGATACAACAGTCATTAGTGGGTCTATCTGAGGCAAGGGAAGGAACAGGTAAGCCATATTTTTCAGATATGGGTACTAAGATAGATGAGGAACTGTTAGTCAGAAACCTATGAGAGTAAAAGTATCCTACTCGAGTAACATTAGATCGCTACAGGAGGTATATAGAAAAAAATGGAATATACTATATGCTGATGATGATGTTAAAAGGCTGGTAGGTGAGACCACGAGGTTTGCTTTTAAGAATAAAAAATCTATAAAAAGATTATTATGTGGACCACAACCATGGAAACAAGAAGAGAAAATGCAGTCAGATATGAAACCTTCCCCTGTAATAAATATAATTACTGCACCTTCATTGACACTGGAAGTAGATTTTTACATTCAGATCTAAAGTAGGAGTTTACCTTTAGAATATTAGCTAACTATGACAGCATGAATATTATATACCTGGCACACTGCACAGTCTGTTCTGCCTTCTACGTTGGAATGACAACGCGAAGGCTGAAAGACCGAATGTGGGAGCATATATATGATATCACCAGAGAAATAGAGACAAATGCCTTAGCCAGGCATGTGAGGGACCATGATGAGACACACAAATTTTTATTTTTTTAGACAAGGTCTATACCAACAATAGAGGTGGAGATGTTAGGAATAGAGTAGAAACTAGGGAACTAGAATGGATTATAAGGCTACGAGCTAACATTGGGGTAGGCCTGAATGACAAAATTAATATTAAACCCATTCTTCTAAACAGAGATTTAAAGAAATAGCAGGTAGTACCCCCCTCCACCTTTTATACTTTTATATTGTATGTATTAAGTTGCATGATGTGATATGCTGTTTCTATTGTCAAGCTGTTTTTAATTTTAAGCTTTTCAAATTTTTCACACTAGGTATATGGTTTTAAGGATTAAATGGGTAGTTGATGGCAATGATAAGCTTGGTATAAATGCTGTGTTTTATTGTTCTTTGATTGTCTGATGAAGTGGCTGGTGCCATGAAAGCACTCACCTCTTTTACTAATAAAGCTGTTATTCTACATAGCCGTGGCTGCTACCTCCTGCTTTGTTTTTTTACTGTTCATTTCATTGTTGTTGGAGGTAACACTCGGCAGCACCGTTTGTTTTTTACTAATGGACATAGTATACTGACACTGAGGTAAGAGGAAAAAATGAAAAACAATTCTAAGCATCCCAGTGCCCTTTTAAGCTGTTTGCTACCACATACAGGAAGTGGAAAAGAAGGAAAAGGAGTAAAAGAACAAGGAAGCGCAGATCCCGTGCTGGACTCTCTGCCAGGTTCAAATCTAATCCATAACAGGCCTGTAACTCCAATCCTTGCTACTGGCCAATGTTCGCTCCTTGGATAGCAAAATGGACTACATAAGACTGGAGTTAGCCATTCATATAGCAAGGTGAGAAACAGCTGTGTACTTATGTTTACTGAGACATGGTTACACAATAATATAAACAATAGTGCAGTCTATGTAGAAGGGCTTAGATTATTTACAGCTAATAGAAACCAGGCACTCTGCGGAAAATCAAGGGGAGGGGGTGTCTGTAGCTATGTCAACAATAACTGGTGCACCAGTTGTGAGTTGATTACTAAACACTGCTTTGAAAATATCGAGTTTATATCACTAAAATGCAGACCTTTCCAGCTGTCAAAGGAGGCCAATGTTGTGATAATAACAGTGATGTATTATTCCCCCCAGTGCCAATACCAACAAGGCACTGAATACACTTTACCAGTCAATCAGTGAGCTATAAAACCAGAATCCAGAGTTTGCTCACATAATAGGAGGTCATTTTAAGCAAGCAAATCTGAAAAAAGTTTTGTCTCATTACCTCCAACATGTGGTCTTTGCAATGAAGGGAGAAAACATTCTGGATAAGGGCTACACCAATGTCAAGCTAGTATACACGGCAGGGACTCATCCACATCTGGGTAACTCAGATCATGTCTCCATTATGCTACTACCAGCATATAGGCCATTGTTAATCAGAGGACAGCCATCCAGGAAACAAATAAGGGTAAGGTCAGACAGAGCAGTCTCAGCACTCCAGGACTTCTTCAAAAGCACGGACTGAAATATATTCAAGGAGGTGGTTACTGTGGACCAGAAAATTAACCTGGATGAGTACACATAGTCTGTGATGGCCTCTATATCAAAGTGTGTGAATGATGTAACAGTCAACAAGAGCATCATCATACAAGCGAAGCAGAAACCCTGGCACAAATACCATTTACAGCTGCATTTCAGTAAAAAAAAAGTCTGCGAAGTACCACTTACCCTCAGAGAATAAGCCATAGTTTATGAAGAAAATGGTTACTGTACTTGTTATAGCACAACTGAATGCAATCTTTAAGCCATTTTGGTAGCACAGCCTTTAATACTTTATACCCGAGATTTTTACCGAAGAAAAATACAAAGCACTGTGAAAATCCCTTCTGACAGACCTAGTCTTAAGTACACATGATCTCATCCAACAGGGCAAATTCATGCATCAAAATACTTCACCTTTTAAAAAAACAGCACCATAGTAAAGAAAAGTATCTTTAACTAAGGCAATGCTAACCACACAATAAGAGTGTGATGCCCACCACTGCTACCAATATCTGATGGCAACCAATATGTGTTGTCTCCATGCTGGGCCAGTAATCAAGGAGCCTGAATCCTCACCACTGACACTGGAGAGGAATGTGCACTTGGAATACAATGGATACACTTAGTATTTCCAGATGCAGACCTCTCTGCATCAAGTACAATTTCCCTTAAGAGCACACAGGGGAACACACACGGCCTGGGGTCTGGATGTTTCTATATCGGTGTCCCGCCAAGTTCCCAAAAGATTTCCCACTGGTACAGCTATAGGGTTAGGTCTTCAGCAGAGTGTCCAAGTGAAGTCCCCCAGTACTGTCTCTGAGAAACCAGTGCTTAATGTCCCTGCCCCAAGTAGCTGACACATACACTCTAAGATTTAATTTTCACACACACATGCCTGGGAAAGGCTGGCACAGACTACCTGGCTCTACCAGCTTTGCCCTGAATATAAGGTAGATTCACTGCCACCAGTCAGTTACTATAAGGCTCTTACAAAGGGTATCTAATTATACAGTGCAATATTAATACTAATACAAGATGGCTAGGCCTTCTGGAGTGGCCCACACAGTGTCACCAAATAAATATAAGTGCTCTCAAAGGTTTGATACTTTCTACAAGGACCAGCCACAATAACATTTTTAAATAAATTTAATAATAAATAAAAGAATATGAAAATATTAAGTATATATTTACAGTAAACCACAGAGTTCAAATCACAGAAAATATTGAAATTAACGATAGACTCATACAAATAAAGAAAAACTCTCTCTAAACTAAGCTTCACTATATTCCTGACTGAATCTAGAATTACTGTTCCCTAGTTAAGTTACTTACTACCACAAGACAAGATGCTGTGGATGAGGATCTTTCTAGTCAAGTTTCCCAAACAGAATACTCTTTACTCTGAGATTTCTTTTCTTAATATCTAAAATATAATTTCCAAGAGGACTGGCAGAATGATCTCATCTGGTCACCTGACTCTAGGTTCTCACAGGATTTCCCTTTGAAGAAGAGACAGGAATTTAGCACAGACTGCCACAATACACATCCAGATATTTATGTCAGTGCCTGGGGCCTCCCCCCTCTTTTCACTGAGCTAATGAACAAAGGCTCTTTCCCAGACCTATCATCGCTGGTCCTATTCAACACCACACCATGGGATGCTGTTTTAATGGTTTAACAACTCTTGTACATTTCCCTTATTTTCCTTAAAGTTAACCTCTGCTGTGCCAGTATCCTCTATTAAAACATATACATTTAATTCAGCTACAGTCTTCCTCTTCTTCTCCTTTCGGCTTTTTCCCGGATAGGGGTCACAACAGCGGATCACCTGTCCCCTCAGGATTGGCAGTGGAGTTTTACGGTTTCGAGTTGCCAGCCCGGCACCCAACCTTCCACAGAAGGCACACACATGCATGCACTCACGCCTAGGGCCAATTTCAAGTATCCAATCCACCTACAGCATGTCTTTGGGATGTGGGAGGAAACCAGAGCACCCGGAGAAAGCCCACAAGACCACAGGGAGGGCATGCAGACTCCGCACAGAAGGCACCCCAGCCAAGGATCAAACCGGAGAACTTCTTGCTGTGAGGCGGCAATGCTAACCTCTGCACCATCTCAGCCGCCCACAATGAAAAAGGAAGTACTTGTACTAATTGCTAGAGGAGCTCCAATAGTGAAAGTAGTGGGAAAAAGGTAGTAATGACAGATTTGCAGTAGTAAGGGACAACTGGCAAGGGCGGAGGACTATGTTGGCATATATTTATATTCCACCTAAAATTGTTATTATGGAGCTTAAGGCACTTTTGGGAAAAATAATCAGCTTTCAATAGAGAATATTACTTTCAAATGGAACTTGATTTGCAAAACTGAGGATGCATCTGGATGACCTAGAAGTGAAAACAGAACAAAAGATGGTAGGTTTCTGAATAAATTTAAGAAGTGAATTCAGTAGTAGGAACTTGGAGAAATGTACATATTCCATAAGGTACAATAACTGGGCTAGACTAGACGGAGATTATTTTTTTTTTGGTTCTGAGGAAGTCTGATTTTTAACAGATGAAAACGCTAAACCTTATTTTCAATAAAAGATTAGTTTTTATCATCACGAGTAGATTTAGCCTGAATTTTGGTGGAACACTAGTGTTGGCTATACGCGTGTTACACTCTGTTCGAGCTGTGCAGAAGTTACTATATTTTACCAGCTAGCCTTTTTCCTTCTATAGATGGAGATTATGTTTAATAGGAATGTGTGCTTTTAATTGAATGTTTCAGCAAACATTCAATAACTATTTCAGATCATGAGCCAATAACTAAGATAAAAATGCTGGGTAATGAAGTACAAATGAGACACTGCCATTTCTCCACATACCTTTTAAAAAATGAATTTAAGGAATGGGAAGAGGAAAAAAAAAAGTGATAACAATAAATCATTTCAAAACCTTTCCCACCTTCAGTGTGACCCACAACCCCCACAACTCAATTGAAAAGCAAACAAATCTGTCAGGGAAAACATATAAAAAAATAAACATACAATACGCTGGCTGCATAAGCGTGCACACCCCCAAACCAATAATTTAGCTACAGCAATAAATGGTTATGTCTCTTCATTTCAGCAGGGTGCACTGTTAATACATTTCAACACAAGCAAAGCTCACAAACACATTTTTAGCACAGGCATCTGTACAAAATCAGTTTAATAAACAAATGAAATACAGTTCTCATACATTTGTAATACAAACATCTTGTATAAATCAGTTTGATATTCAAAAGACACATCATTCTTTACAAAACTCCAGCTGGCTGTGCTGGCACTTGCAAGTTTTGTAAGCAAGATTCTATGAGTACGCTTCCTGTTTCAAGAAGTGCAGCTGGCCCAACCATCACACCACGCTAGAAAGTAGACAATCCGGTACCAGGTCTCCTGAAATGCAGAAGCCAATCAGGTCCTATCGTTGTGCCATGGTCCTTACCCTCCTTCCTCACATTTTAGTGAAAAAAAAGTTTTTTTTTTTCTTTGAAACTGTAGCAAACCACTTCCTACAAATGCAGTAAACAGCTGATGCAGTTTAAACCACACATGGAGAGCTACAGCTCTGTTTGACCTCAAATGTAATACTGGCTTTTAAAAGCCAGTATTCCATTAAAGGTAGATTGAGAAATGCAGATCATGCCTCAACACTTTGTGACTGGGGCAGTTCCCCTCTCAACACCCCCCCCCCCCCAGCTATGCTACGGTTTCTCTTCATTCTGTCAAACACTTGAGCAGCTACAAATGATAATACATTTGCCTGCACACCTGAGTTTGTAATAAATTATGGACTGCTTTTCTTGTAATATTAATGCAAGACATAATGATAAACATTGTGAAAGGAAATAAAAGCACGTTTAGCATACCAAGAATATTTTTACACACACATTATCTCTCTCTCTCTCTCTCTATATATATATATATATATATATATATATATAAAACAGAAGTTTGTAAACAGTTTTAAATACAAGGACAGGGTATAGGCATTCAGTGCAAGTGCCCTGCCTTTAACTTGCTTAGTACACTTCGCAGGTTAACTGCTTGCCTTAGCTTATTGACTACTCATCCCAAATATTTAACTCCTGAAAATTGACACCTTCCTAGTCTAGGCAGGCCACAGACTTTCTACATAAATCAAAACATGCTATAGGTACATAAGAATGCAATTACACTAACACAATTAAGCGACACCTGATTGCAGACTGTTCAGAATTCTTTACTAGTCACTCAGATGTATAACTACACCCATTCTATGCACCCCTTCAGTTTTTGGCTGCTAGCTAATCTAATATCCTAATTATAATGCACTGCAAACACAAATCACAAGAAAGAGAGAGTAAAGATGCAGCCTGAGGTGGACGAAAAAAAACTTACATGTGGCTAGTAGCCTGAACCATCAAGTCTTCAAGTTCGACTTGTTGTTAGGGTCTGGTGCAGAACTGGGACCAAGGACCATTAGGATGGTGGGACTGCACACAAATTTGCTCCTTAATCTGGACAGCCCAATCAAATACGAATGCTTAACAGCCCTGCTCTACATACGCTGCCGCCTCCAAGTTCTCTTCAGTTGGCTTTTTACCTAATACTTTACTAGAATATAAGGCAAAGTGCTGCAAGCGTGAATCTTTGATTACCTGTCTTTAGACTACAAGGCACATACCTTATCTAACAGGCACTGCTCACATGGCTGTGCAAGTCCAACTTATCAATCCTTGCATTGGGCACAACAGTCTAATCACAGCAGCAGCTACTTCCACTTAAACAACAGTGGTGGCTATCCTCATTACTGCTACCAATCAGTCACTAAGTGCGACAGAGGCAGATGTGGAGATCTGGATTAAGTATGCAAACTTGCATAAACAAGCCATATGAGTATGAAAAGCATGCATAGCACCAACAATAATGACTATGACCAAGACTAAAGACTATCTGAAATAACCATCTGTCTTCCTGCTTCAAGTGCACACTCATTAGCTAGAGTTTTTACAGCAATCTAAAGTCAACAGAGTCTCTGTAATTGCATTTATAGGTTGTATTGTTCTGAACTTGGACTAAATTTGATTATTTTAATAAATTCACCCCTACTTTTCTTTGTTAAATGCAATGGGTTATTTAATGTCCATCTACACTACCACCATTCTGCCAGATAAGCCCCCCACACCAACCACCTGCACCATGCTGTACTGCCAGTATTAGAACAGGAGTATGAACATCTGGTGCAGGAACAAACCTTCTGATGATCTACATGTCAAGACTGTGTGTGATACCTGCTGAGCCACTGACAGTGACATGGGAACAACCTGACCAAGTAAACAAATAAATACTGCAGCTTGACTGCACTTGCAAGCATTCCTATTTCTACATGCAGCATGAAAGACAAAGTCCAAAGCACACAAAAAGTGCATGTTTGCACTTAAGCTAACAAGATCACCTTGTCCATGTTAGAAACTGATACATATATTTTTGGGATGGTTTTATTTTCAGTAGAAAAGTTGATTCAACTCAGAATTCTAGCCAGCTTTTTCTTAACCATAAAGTCACATACATGAAGTGGCCCTTTTTGGGGAGGGACAATAAAAAGAAGACCAGTAGCTCTTCAAATCTAATTCTTCCAGTTCCATTTCCCTCTATGCTCCCTTTTTTGCATATTTCTTTGCAACTTTAGGTCACTCTTTCTAACTGCGAAGTTCATCAATCTGCGCACTTGAGGTAATATAACTTATTTAATGTTATGGACTTAAAACAGCAGCTTAATAAAGGTATGTAGGCACACCAATAATTATGTGGTATGGACACATGGGGACAGAAATAGCAAACTCGGTCCTTAATTACATTCTCATTTTTTTTTTTTTTTTTACAATCCCCATAATTCATATCCTTAGCAATAATGGAAACAGATCATGCCTTCAGCAAGGGTTATGTAGTATAACTACTAGGCAGGCATTTTATGAAAATCAAATCTGTAATGAAAACACTATTACAGATTATTTGGTCAACATATTACCAAAAGTTATCACAAAATTGATATGCCATGTTAAGCTATATTCTGAAGTAATGCAAATAGATCCATAGGGCATAAACACTGCCACTTGACCCCAACACATCCAGGAATCGGCTACTAGTAGGCTTATTGCTACCTACAGAGATCTGTAAAAGTAATAGCGAAGTCTCCTCACATCTGCAAATAACATATCCATTAGCCCTGCAGATCTAAGGCCTTTTCTCATGCCAAAACATGACCTAATGGAGGAATTAGCTAATCATCTAAGGTGGTGACTTAAACATTCTCACTTTCACTAACTTTTAATAAGCTTATACAAGTTGTTTTCCAAATTACTTCTAACCAATAAGTCAATTTATACTGAATTTGTGTCAAGCAATGAGAACTGGTTTCAAATGTAGCATTCTGGCCTCAAAACAATTTTGTTTGTTAGCTCAGCTATCCCCCAAATGTGACAGAAAAAGTGGGCCCTTTTCAGTAACAACAAAGAATTAGCAACAACGCCCAACTAAAAAAACTCTGCTTCTTTTAAAAGTCAGATTAATTGGAAAATACTTTTACTGTGCATCTTAGAGATGCTTTACTGAGAAATATGGACAAACCACAAACTTCCAAGAAACCAATTCAAGTAAGCACACTTTACAGTAAGAAAAGGCTATGCTTCAGAACATGAAACAGATCTCATGTGAAACCAGCAGACTATTAATAGTAAAAGCAATCAGTCAGCATAAGATAATAATAATGTTAACTTTCATAATGTCTTTCTGGACTATTTACTTCAAGCAGTGTGATACATACAAAAGTCAGTGCATTAACTCAGGTTTTATTTGATATGGTAATGAACTAATGAGAAAAGAACAGTTAAACTAAGCTCTGATCCAAGCCAGACATACTGCAATATATCATTCTACAGTTAAATAACCAGGTCTTCTTTTGGCTTTTTCCTGGTTAGGGGTTGCCACAGTAGAACATCTGTCCGATCATGATTGGCAGTGGAGTTTTACAGTGTTGAATTGCTAGCCCAGCGCCCAACCTTCCACAGAAGGCACACACATGCACGCATGCACTCACGCCTAGGGGCCAATTTAGTGTGTCCAATCTACCTAGAACATGTCTTTAGGATGTGGGAGGAAACTGGAGCACCTGGAGAAAAGCCATGCGACCACAGGGAGGACATGCAGACTCCACACAGAAGGCACCCCAGCCATGGATCTAACTGGAGAACCTCTTGCTGTGAGGCGACAATGCTAACCGCTGCACCACCATGGCCGCCCATTCTGCAGTTAAACAACAACAAAGGTAAACAAAATGAGACATCTGCAATCACAAAATGCAAAGCAGAAACAATATCTTCTTCTGATCATGGTTTGAGAGCAAAATTAGTTTATATGATCAAGGTCCAGGCCAAATATTACTTTGTGCAGACACACCAAAACAATTTTATAGGATCAAAACTACATACATGTTTAAGAAAGAGATAAACACATATCCAAAAGTAGCAGGTATATTGAAAATTAGATTACAACTGTACTGCATTTTAACTCTGGTACACAGATTATATTCTCAAAAACAAACATCACAAATTATTTCACGGCAATGTCAGCACAGATGGTATTTGGAAAGGTCTGACAGGACTGGAGCATTTTTATAGCTTATGTGCACTCACCGTCACTTCTCCATGAACTGCGACTCATACCCCTTGTCCATTTTGACTACCCATACCATGTTTTCTAATGTTCAGTTGCTTAAAAATGCAGAGCGAAATGAAAACGTTTCAGAAAGAACTCCCTGATTAAAAATGAATATTTATCATCATTTTAATATTTAGGTAAAAAATCATTCAAGTAAACTACAATGCGCTAAATGTATCACATGTACAGTTAGTCACTGGCTTCTTTTCTTGACTGCCTCCCAAGTAAGGGCAGCTCTGCTGCCAGCCTCTAACCCTTTGACATTACTCCAGTTCTCATGTGCAGACTGTACTGCTTTATCAGTACTCCAAAGTCTTTGAGAACCCTGGGTCACAAACACAGGGTTAGACAGGCACGTGGCACTCTGACCTCAGCAATGTCTGGTAAGCTGGGGTACAGTCCCAGTAACAGAATGAAAGCTGAAAAAGGTTCAAATAGTTGCCTCCTATCACCAACTTCAGTTTAGTTTTCCATCCTAAGTCTCAAGCCCATCCCCAACACAAGAAACTGATGAAAATGATTTAATTAAAGGTAATTTGATTTCTACTTGCACTAATCACTTTTTTCACTCAGTTGAGGACAGTGCTTCACCTACCTGTCGACCTTAAAAGTGACAGGAAGCTTTGACTGGCTGCTGACTGGGGCAACAGCTACAAGAGTTCCCTTCCTTCAGATGGAAAATATCTATGGCACTCTACCTTCAAATGGAATACACATATGGCACCCTTAAAATGCTTAAGTCACTGCAGTAAGAGACAACATGAATGAAAGAAAGGCAGACCTATCCAATAAAAGAGCAGCCACCAAAATGTGAGGCAAAGTCAGCCCACTGGAGCAGATGCAAACTAAACAATAGCTGTGTGTTGCCATTATGGAGTGATCACCATTAAAGCTGAAAGGTGATGGTTGGGGGACAATAAGTAAGCATCCAGCCAACAAGGGTCAGTGTCTGCCACCTGGCAGATCCTCAGGAGCCTCAAGAACATCCAGAGGATGAACATAAAGTGAAAAGCACCATTTCTTTTAGTTTCCAGACTAGAAAATTGAAGCAGTTTCTTTGATAAAAGGCTGCAATATCTAACAGTCTGAGCAATATGCAGAGAACATTTAAGTCTTCTGTGGGGATGGTCAGCTACACCAACATATTGGCTACTGACAGCTGCCAACTGCAGAGGTTTAAATCTTACTACTTCATTTGGGGTTGCTGTTCATGAGCACTTTTTAACTGTTCAAATCCTTTACTGCAGACAAAGACTGGATGCTGCAGGAATGTCTGGGGTGTCTACCGATGATATAATCTTAGGATCTACAACCTTATGGGGCACACAGCTGTCAGGTACAAATGATATAATTTCAGCAACATTGCCTTTCATCATCAAGATTTTTTTTTTTTAATCTGTTCCCTCTTTTTAATAAATTTCAGGTCTTGGTGCCAGATCTAAAAATAAGTTACAAAAAGGTTTACTGTTTAGATATTTAACATGAACTCTGCAGACATGTCCAGAGCTAATGTCATGTAGGCAGGAGCCCCAAGACTGACTGCAGTAGGCTAGCTCCACTGAAATAGAGGGGGAAAAGCTCCTATGAGCCAGCTGACCTGAGTTTGATTAGTGGCTTGAGCTCCTGCTGGTGCTTGAATGAAGGAAGAGACAAGCGATGAGAGTTTGCCTACTCACCTTTCTTCCTGAGGGGGATGGACGGGGTACCTTTTGGAAAGGTCAGGTCATCCTCTTTGCCCTTCTGGAAACAGAAGCAAGGTAAAACTGCCAAAATGAGGCTGCTTGTGAGGGTGTGAAGTTGTGCCACCTTTGAAGGGAATGGGGACAATCCATACATCCACACCATACTGTGTAGTTATGACCTTTCATAGAACTCCAGTTATAGGAGGAGGGACCACCACACTCATTACATTAGTATCTTGACCCCCCCCCCCCCACACCTGTGTATCTTACTTGCCAACTATAGTAGTAGGTTGGTTAACCATATTGTGGTCAACACATTTAACACTGCACTGGTACAGCTAACAGGGATGACATGCCACAACAGATGAATCAACCCCAAATGAGCTGTGAGTGATATGGGACTGCAACAAAAAAGACACACTACAATAACAGTATTGTTATTTATGAAATGAGTTAAAGAAACTTGCAAGTATTTTGGAAAACTGCAATAACCATCATTCTTTGAGCTCCATCTTCGCTATCATTCAGTGGTCAACAGGGTCTGAGACAGGGAACATCCAGCACATGAGTGATGCCAGAGTGTGTTATAAAGTACAGCTACTATTAAAACAAACATGACTCATTATACAAAATGACTAGTGTCAATGTTTATTGTACCAGTGCTTAACAATATGAAACTCAAGCCCAATGTATGCTACTTTCTCTGTTAGCTTAGGAATGCAGCTAAGACATTCCATGCATGTCTTAAGCCATTTACAAAATATATTTTCTTTAACTGAACTAAAGTAATTAAGCTGGAGATGTTTAAAGTATAAGACAGTGAGATGAATGCTTCCTTTAGACATTATCAGTTGACTGTGTAGACTGCCTGTATATACAGTCTTATACTGCATGTTCTTTTGATGTTTGCTCCTTATTTAACAAAAATCTGTTGACGTGTTAAAATGTATAGACTCTGCTAGCAAATATTTTAAGGAAGTTGTGCTATATTTCACTTTTAGTCCACTAATAATATTCATTCTAGTCAAGTCGAGAGTGTCCAGGACAAAAGTGAAATACAGAACTGCCTGTCCTACACTTTAAAAGACTCTCCACTAGTGCTGCGCCTACCTAGCTCACCATTTATATAATGCAAGCAATAATGCCCAAAGGGATGGGTGTTATAGGGAAATAACACACCAAACACTGCAGGAAGGCCTCTTCACCTCATGGAGGCCTCTTCACCTCATGGAAAGTATCTGTAATGCCCACACTGGAGGGCATTACTGTGCTTAGAAAATGGTGACAGTAGTGTTTCACAGCTGTAAAATAGTTTTATTCTACTGCAAATTTTTTCATTAGCCCATTTCAAGTTCGAAAGTCCCTAAGAAAGAACATGTTAACGACAAAATTAAACAATTCTGCCATTTTTCTGCTCCTGGTTTTTCACCATATGTACCTTAATAGCTTCTTAATACTATTGATTATTATCCTACGCTGAAAAAATAAAGTTTTAATTAGTTACACTTTCACACCAAATGTTTTTTGCTAGATGGTAATCACTGCAATTAGCATTACAAAATGCTTTCTCCGCCACAAGTGACCCTTCTGAAGCTGCTGATTAACATCTATCAGCACTGAAAGGTCAAGTGCAGTCTGAACACCTACCTAGTTGCCAGCATTCTGTTGGATTATATTCCTTCCTCTGGTGTTTTGATTGCCAGATATGATTTTTCTTTCAGAAAACAAGTAAGAAAAACGGGGGGAAAGTACATATTAACCATGCTGGCACTTTGAACACATATGCTTTCCGGTCATCTACCACATTTTGAGAACATCAGTGTGTGGAATACCATTATTTCCTCTTCTGCGGCAAGTGCAGTTTGCGCTTAGAGACACCCTTCAGTGTGAAACAGGTGAAATTGTAAATGATGAATATTGCTAATGTGAACAGACTGCTCCAACAAGCATTCAAGAGGAAGTTAAGTTTGTTTATTTATTTATTTTAAAGTTATGCTGCATGAAACTCAGCTAATGCAACGTGGTCATGCTGGGCAACTGGTAAACAATGCAAGAATGTTTAATCATGCAAGTTTACAGTATCGGTGTGCAATTTTATGACTTTATACAAACAAACTGCATCACCCCATTATATATTGTAAATACAAGGGAATCACCTTCCCGGTTTCATGCCCCACTCACAGACTTCAGCATGCTGTACATGCTACTTACATTGGCCTGCAAGGCAGTGCAGTAGATCACTTAATATGTGAACAGTGCATAACAGCCATAGTAGTATTACACAGACTTCAGATTTGGCTGTTTTTACACAATCTTTAACAGTGCTGAAAGGTACACTTCTACTTGTTAAAAAGTGAGGGTCTCAACTAGTACTGTAAATTGCAGTTCAAAACACTGCTGTCATGTTATACGGCAAAGGCTGACTTCTTGAAATACAAAATTGTACGGTACAGTACTGCATAATATAACATAACAATATAATATAATATAGCAGAACATATCTTATATCCCAAGATACATTTTCATTTAAGACTTAAAGTTTGTTTTTTAATGTCCAAAGGTACCGAGCCTTTAGACTGTCATCAAACCAAATGCAAGTTGGCCTGCATGTGCTACATGTGATTTGTAATATTCCATTATGCATTCTGGTTAGTTTCTTGGTATGTGTGGCTTTCTTTTACATCGCATTCTGCAACGTCTAAGGGCAGCTGATACAATAGGAATATTCTGGGTAGTGGGACAATGTGTGTGCATTTACAAGGAAACAATCTAAAGAAGAGGGTAGGCTTACCTTAGACTATGCCTGGATGGGGTGGTCACATCTGTCATGCCAGTCTTCTCTCCATGACATTTTCTAACACTTTAATTTCTCAAAGTCTTTTGGGTTTCTAATACCAAGTAATGTGGTCCAGTCCCATCTAAGTCAAAGTATGATTAAAGTTCACAAAATTAGCATTGTTTCAATCCTTGATGTTAGCCAAAAGTGCTCTTTGCAGCACCTGCAACTTGTCCAGAACTGATTTCTGCAGTGCACGGTGGCAGATGTGATAATACTGTAATCTGCCATCTACTACATACCAGACAGGGTCAGTACTGTTTAATTAAGAAAGCTGGTAAATCTACGGGGCATATCATAACTTGATCTTATGTTTGGTAGAAAAAAGCTTAGGGTGGAAGAATCGTGTCTGTGCTCTGTCTCCACTTGCTCTCCTGAGCTATTAATCTTGAAGTACTTTGTCTGGGAGATTAGACAACTTTCAATGAAGTCTGGTACTCCTGTTTTTTTTTTCAGTAATACACCCCAAACATAAAACAGCTTATCATTCTATAAAAATGGCAGTCATCCATACAATGCTATTTCAGTTGAAATTATTTAAACATAGTAGCTAGGTGATTTAAGTATTCCATTACACAAGGATTTTTTTTTTATCCTCACTTGTCTGTGATGTCTATTTTTTTTAATTGGGCTTTATGTAATATTACTGTCATGATATTTTTTATACTTTTGTCCTTTGAAATTTTAAAAATGCCCTTTTCTTAAGTCTCAGTAAACACTGGCAAATAATCACACAGGTGGTAGTAATAAAAAATACTACCAGTATATTAATATTACTTTTGTCAAAATATACAGTAAATGGAGGAAACCTTTCAATATTCTCAAAGTGTTTTACAGTGGTGGGAGTGGACTGCAGATCCGATATGAAAGAGCATTAACAAATATAAGGATTAAAGGTTTACATGAACACTTTCATAATTTCTGGAGTTATATTACTGCAATCTCATGGCAAAGCAACAGAAGTTGTTTAAATCAATGTGGTAAGCATGGACACATTTGCAGAAGTTTAAAACACTGGCACATATCATGGTGGAGCACTTTTTATTTTATTTATTTATTTTAACTCACAGTTCCTTTGCTTTGGGGGAAAAAAAAACATTAAAGGAAAACTCCATCTTAAAGCTCCTTTTTTCTGAGAGTTATTCTAATGTATTAAAATAGTCATGTGCCTCTTTAAAAATTTTAATAGGTTTTATCACAAAATGACCAACAATGGGCCTGACATATTAAAGCAATGTTTGTTAGTGCTTTCCTTTGCCCTTCCCAAAATCCAGTTCAATTCCCCTTTATATGAGTCATGCTAGACATACAGAAGTTTGTTACCTTCCTAGTTGACTGAGACAGAATAGTAGCAGTGTGAGTCACAGGTATCCTACACATCTGTAGCAAGAATGCTGGCATTTTATTCCAGAATGATCATCATATACAGTCATCTCAGTCAAAGTATGTTTTAAGCAATTCAGGGAAATTTTACAATTGCAGCCAAAAATGAAGCTAAATTACAGGCTTTTGTAAGGATTGTCATTTTGTAGTCCTATGTTATGAGCACTGACAGAATTCACCCCATCCTCATGAGGTGTCAAAACTACTGCACTCCAAGAGCTGTCAATCAACACTATAAAGAACTTAAAGGCTCATAGGTGTATACTAGAATAACGGCCACTAGGGCCCTCATAAGCCTAGGCATGCAACGTAAATGTGACCCACAAATTTGATTTATATATGGGGTGATTTACTGACTACCACTATCCATCAGACACACAGGTGCGGACCAGGGGTAAATTTCTGATTACTCATCCATTTGTTCAGGTTGCACTTAAATTGGGACAGGGAGGAACTCTGCTTCACATGGATGGGAACCTTGTTCCTGAGAATGGGAATTCTCCTTTGAAATGTTATCTGTCTCTCCAACATGTCCTATTTATGTTGTAAGCAAACTATATGTCTTTTAATCTAGTAGTTCTGAGTTTGTCTTACAGATGTACAAAGGTTCATCAAAACAGAGTCCAAGGATGCTTTGTATGCCAGGCAAAAATTATCCTCTCAGAATTCTGTATGACACAGGCTTTGAGGTGATCAGCAAAGGACATTTTGTTTACTCCCTATATTCTTTTTTGTAAGGAACCTTTGTGGACGTTCCAGATGCTGTATGTGTCTGGTCAGGAACATACCAAAGGAGGCATTTTACTCTATGATGGGTCTGATGAGGGCAGAGTATTGTGGTATGATGAATGTAGCTTATTCTGCTATGCACCAGAATCTGCAATAGTAGGACAAATAACTTATGGTATTCTGAATGATGAAGAAATATGCTAATAAACTTACTATTTTAGCTCAAAAGTATTTTAAAAGCACAGGAAAACTAAAATTGCATGTTCTTGAACTGGTGTCAATAGACTTTTTAAACTGTGGCATTGTACGTTAACATTTTCCCACTTTTTGTTATTAATGTGTTATATTGCAGCATACTATCTCCACCAAAACCATAACCTGAGCATGACAAATCAGTACTTGTGTATAAGGCTAACACTACTTTCTAAACATCTGCTGCATTTACAGAAAATGCCACTTGCAAGTGGAAAACTATTCAAAGTTATGTGGTCAGTTACCAAAGGGGGATGCTCTAATAACTGGATACCATTTACAAATGGATAACTATACACAATATGTGTTCAGCTATTAGATGTCCAAAGTGGGATATTCTAACTGGAACTTGACATTATGCAGGAAAAAAACATGTAATCATTAAATAAAAATTAACTATTTTCATCTTATTACCAAAACAAAGACTCAGTAATGCGCAAAACTGGTTATTTATAGTACTTTATAAAATATTACAATAACTTAGATGTAGTACATTTACAGAAATGTCTGAAAATATTTTTTCTTGTAAAATACATAAAATAATACGACATTTGCCTTTTTCATGCCCCCTTTCCTAGGACAGAACTGCCCAAATCAATCAATGCTACTGTGTGTGTTTGTGTGTGTGTGTGTGTGTGTGTATATGTGTATATGTGTGTGTATATATATATATATATATATATATATATATATATATATATATATACATATATACACACACACACACACACACATACATACATAGAGAAAGAGAGAAACATATGTTAACCATATCAACTAGATATGCTGATATTGTTTCTCTTCCTCTCTGCAGTAAAGGATGTGGAAAACAGTTTCACAACATTAACTTTTTTTTTTTTTTTTGGGTAACAGCTGCTGACATGCTGACATCAGTAGGACCAATTGCCTACGCAAGATTGTGGACAGTACCTGACAGGGAGAACTTCATATTTCTCTTGGGTTTCCCCTCCTTTGGTTCAAGGAAATTAGAAGTTATGTACTCACCATAACGTTCCATCTGAGTAGGTAGTTCATTTGTCTGCAACCTGTGGGTTACGGATCCGAGCCGGCAACTTGTTTCAAGCTAATGGATCCAAGCTCCTAGCTCCTCCCTTCACCCATAATCCCCTGCTAACCCTCCATGACCTCAGATCGAGTTTGCCTCCCAATATATATCCAACAAAGGATATCTAAAAACTAACAGATCCGACGAAGGTCAGGGGGAAGGAGGGGGGGATGGTTGCAGACAAATGAACTACCTACTCAGATGGAACGTTATGGTGAGTACATAACTTCTAAATCTGAAGTAGGATTGTTCATTTGTCAGTAACCTGTGGGACAGAGTCCCCAGCTACCTGCACCCTGGGTGGCCATCATGGAAGGATATTACGAAGCACCGCAGAGCCAAAGGATGCTCTCCCTCTAGAAAGCAGGTCTAGCTTGTAGTGGTTGATAAAGGTATGAGATGAAGCCCAAGTGGCTGCAGAACAAATATCATCCAAAGGAACTCTAGACTTGAAAGCCACAGAAGTAGAAATGGAGCGAGTGGAATGAGCACGAACTCCTTCTGGTGCGGGTCTACCCGAGGCTTGATGAGCCAGTATAATACATTGGGAAATCCAGCGAGATAAAGATACTTTAGAGATAGCTTTCCCCAAGTTAAATTTGGCAAAGGAAACGAACAGCTGGTCATATTGTCTATGGCCAGCCGTCCTATGAGTATAAAAACGAAGCTGCCTATGAACATCCAATGAGTGCAGCTTGCATTCACCCTTATTTTGATATTTAGGGAAGAAAACCGGTAAATTTATGGATTGGTTTATGTTGGTTTCTGATGCTATCTTGGGAAGAAAGGAGGGATTGATCCTGAGGTACACTCTATCAGGGTGAAAAATCAGGTATGGAGGCTTTACAGAAAGAGCCTGAAGTTCCGACACTCTTTTCGCTAATGGCTACAAGGAATGCTGTTTTCCATGACAAGAATTTGAGATCCACTGAAGCAGCGGGTTCAAATGGTGGAGCAGTCAAGGCTTGAAGAACTAAAGTAAGATCCCATGGGGGTACGGCTTCTTTTACAGGAGGTCTAAGTAAAAAGGTACCCTTGAGAAAGGTTTTACACAATTTGGCTGACATCAAGGGCCCTGTATCATGTCCCACATGATAATGAAAAATGGCTGCCAATTGCACTTTGACAGTTGAACAACTAGCGCCTTCTTGAAAGAGTTCAGTTAGGAAGTCTAAAATGGATGGAAGAGGAGCCGTAAAGGGATCTAGATCGCGGCGCTCCGCCCAGATGGAAAAACGTTTCCATTTACTGTGATACACTTTCCTGGTGGAGGGCTTATGCACTGCCACGAGGATGGCTTTGACTGGTGAAGAGATACCGGGAGTCCTAACTAGGAGTGGAACTGGAGCAACCAAGCTGTCAGTTTCAGATTGTCCAGGTTTGGAGTTGGCAAGTCCAATGGATGGGAGATGAGATCCGGAATGGGATCTAGAATCCAAGGGTGATTCACAAGGTGAGACCACAGATAAGGGAACCAAATTTGTCGAGGCCAGAATGGGGCAATGAGAATCATTTTGCTCCCCAACCGCGAGGCTTTCTGTAAGAGTGTAGCATCATTGGAAGAGGAGGATAGGCATATAGTAGACCGGGTGGCCAAGCATGCACCAGAGTGTCTCTTGGAGATTCCCCTGGTGGGGGGATTAGAGTGAAGAAATTGTTGCATTTGGCGTTTGATGGAGATGCAAAAAGATCGCAGCAGGGTTGCCCCCATGTTGCGAATATCTGCTTCGCTACTAGAGGATTGAGAGACCACTCGTAAGGGGTTAGAAGGGTGCGGCTGAGCTTGTCCGCTAGGATGTTGGTCCTCCCCAGAATGTGCATTGCAATCAGAAAGCGGTTGGTGGAGATCGCCCATTCCCACACTCTCATAGCTTCGCGGCAAAGAGGATAAGATCTGGTTCCCCCCTGTTTGTTGATATACCAGACCACTGACATGTTGTCCGAGTGAATTGCAATCGTTCCTGTGGGGAGGAAGCTCTGAAGTGCTTGCAACGCCAACAGCACCGCTCTCATCTCCAGAATGTTGATATGCAGGGAGGTCTCTGTATCATTCCACGTGCCTTGGACTGTCCTGCCTGAGTAATGCCCCCCCCCCCCACACCCGAGGCGGGAAGCGCCCATGGTCACCATGGAGATAGGGGGAGTGGTGCAGAAGGGACGGCCCGTATGGAAGTTCGATGCTTGGAGCCACCATAGTAGCGCCCTTCTGCAAGCCTTGCTGATAGCAATGGGATGGTGGAGAGGAAGGGATAGGAAGGACCATTGCACTAACAGAGTCCATTGCAGGACTCGCATGTTCAAACGGGCGCATGGAAGGAGTGTAATCGCTGCCGCCATGGAGCCTAGTGCCCTCAGGATCAATTCCGCTGGTGAAGCCTCTGAATGAAGAATAGCCCGCACATGAAGTTGTAGATTTCTGATTCTCTCGGCAGTTAGGAAGGCTCGCAAATCTCTGGTGTTTATTCTGGCACCTATGAACTCTATGATCTGTGTTGGAGCCAGTAGAGATTTGCCGACATTGATAGTAATGCCTAGTTGTGGGGCTAGATGGAGAAATAAGTCTCTGGCCGAGCAAAGTAGATGCCTTGTTGGTGCGGTCAGGAGCCAGTCGTCCAGGTACGGGAAGACCTGAATTCCCTGGAGTCTCAGGTGGGCCGCAATCACTGCTAACACTTTGGTGAACACCCTGGGGGCTGTGGTGAGGCCAAAGGGAAGGACCCTGAACTGGTAGTGACTGGCTCCCAGACGGAAGCGAAGAAACCTCCTGGATCATTTGTCCATTAAGATGTGGTAATACGCATCCTTGAGGTCTATAGAGCACATCCAATCGTTCTCCCTTAAAAGGTGGAGGATAGATTGAAGAGTGACCATTCGGAATTTTTCCTTGGTTACTGACAGGTTCAAGTGGGAAAGGTCTAGAATGGGTCTCAGATCCCCCGTCTTTTTTGGCACCAAAAAGAACCTGGAGTAGAACCCTAATCCGAGCTGGTCTTGGGGTACTGGCTGGATGGCTCTTTTTCTTAGCAGCTGCTGTATTTCTGCGGCTGCGGCCTCCCTGTGATCGGGTGGTACATCGGGGAGGTTCTTGGATCAGGGGACATGAAGAATTGGTATTTTGTATCCTCTGGATATGATGCGAAGCACCCAGCGGTCTGTTGTGATGGACTCCCATGCCGCTAGATGTTTTGAAAAATGCCCCCCGACTGCCTCCAGAGTGGAGCAGCCAGGCAACCCCTCAGGGCTGCTGCGCGGGCCGCTCAGAGAAAGGTTCTCTGGACCCAATATTTCTCGGAGCCCCTCTGCCCCTGGGGCGACGTCTTCCCTGTCCACCTCTGCCACGGTAGGACTGGTTGTCCGGAGCTGGTTGGGAATGTTGTGATTTCTGGAACCACATCTTCAGACCCTTTTGGTTCCTTGAAAAGGACCGCTGGGGAGCAGAGAAGCGGACTCCGACGGCAGACAACGTCTTCCCGTCCTTCTCACTCTGGACAAGCGTCTCGCAAACTGTTTTGCCAAAAAGGGCAGAACCATCAAAGGGGGCGTTCGCGAAGGACGCTTTAAAGGGCTCCGTAAAGTCGCAATGACGGAGCCAGGCCTGACGTCTCATGACTAGGCCTGCTCCGCTAGCCCTAGCGGCTCCCTCTGTGGCATGGGACAACAGCCGCATAGAGGTGTTTGAAATAGATCTCAGAGTGGCCATTCGAGTGGAGTACAATTGATTATCCTCCTCTGACATGGACTCAGGGGGGGATGCAGCATATTCTTTGATAAGATCCCGCTGCACCCTGATGACATGTGCCATATAGTTCAGAGACCTTACTGAGAAGGTCGCTGAACTAAAGACTTGCTTCCCTAAGCGGTCCATCAAACGGGACTCTTTGCTCGGTGGATGGACTGAGGGACTCTCCTGAGCCAATTCCCTCTTTGTGGCTGCCGCCGTCAACATGGCATCTACAGGGGGGCCCTTACTCCAATGTGACTGGTCTGAGGGGGGGGCTAAGAATCCTATCCGGTCGCTTCGGTATTGGCTCCACGGTGTCCGGATCCTTCCATGCCCTGGTGGTAATGAGGTCCACCAGGGGGTCGGCTGGAGGGGACACCCAGGAGGTAGACAGACCTGCCTCGAATGCCTCCAGAAACACGGACTCGTCAGAGAAAGACTTGGGGGCAGACCACCCTCCTCTGATTCTAAGCATCTCCATGATGTCTCCAAAGGAGACATCCTCAGTGGGTGATCTTGGGGAGCCTTCCCCTTCCTCTAAGTCCGTGTCCTCGGTTAAGGACTCAGGGGAGTCCCCATGCCTCCTTTTGCACTTATGCTTGCGGGGAGCTTCCTCGGGGGGACTGTCCGAGGAGGCCTCGCCAGCAACATCTTGTTCCAATGGAACTATCTGTGACATCGAAGCAGGCTGTCCCTTTGGCCGGATGATGGAAGCCTGGCCCAGCAGAGAGGGAGTGCAGGGAGGAGTCGATGCAAGGACCTGGGGTCCAGATGCTCTCAACAGAGCCCTCTCCACAACATCGAATGCCGAGGGAGAGCCACTCTCCAATGGATCCGAAAGTCGGCTCCCACTCGGATCCAATGAAGGGATCGGAGACGGCGCCGAGACCGTCTGATCCGAGGGACCAGTGTGCTCCGACCTGGACGGAGCCGAAGGCACACTGAATCCCCCGGATCTAAAGCTCGGACCGCGGCTCCGAGAGGTCGGATCCGACAGACTCGAGGGTAGGGTCGGATCCGAAGTACCAAGTACTGTCGGCGCCGACCCACCCCCGGCTCCAAGGCTGCTCGGCTCCGAGCGCTCCGAACCCAGGTAGCGGGTCGGAGAAGGAGCAATTGGGTGGAAAAAGGTGTGAGCTCCCCTGAGGGGCAAGAGCACTCCCATCTGCAGCTGGGCCTGGATGAACCTTCGCATCATCTGGTCCAGGTCTGCATCTGATAAGCTGAAAGTGGATCTCGAAGAGGCCATCGAGGCAGGCCTGGAATGCTGCCTCGATGACCTCGACGGAGATCGGGTCTCCTCCTTCTCAGGCCCCGGGGAGAAAGAAGGGGATTGGAGCAGAGGAGGAGGAGACCTAGAAGCAGTGGAGGGAGAAGCCCGCTTAGCTGGTGGCGCCGAAACAGAGGTCTTGGCCCGCCGCTTATGGTGCTTCTCCCTCCGTTTCTCCCTCCTGGCCTCCCTGTCCTCCGACACTTTAGCGGGAGTTTGAGTCCCAGTCGAAGGCAGGGGGGCAGGAGTGGCAACCACCACAGGCTGTGATGGAGCCACGGGAGCAGCAGAGGTAGCGGAGGCCGAAGCTGAATCCGGGGGGGTAGAAGTCCCGCCAGGACCAGCTTCGACCTCCGTTCTTTCAGTGCCCTGGGGTTGAACGCTGCACAGATAGTACAGCCCGAGGTGAGGTGTTCAACCCCAAGGCACCGAACGCACCAAGTGTGGCCATCAGCCGGGGAGAGCTTATGCCCACACTCGGTACATTTAGAAAATATGGCTTTTGGGGCCTCAGCCATTCCTTTTTTTTTTTTTTTTTTTTTTTAAACTAAAAAAGAAAGAAAAACAACTACACACACACACAGGCCCCAAAAGACACACAACAAACACTCACACACTAGCGACCAGCGAAGGGAGGGTATTAATTAAAAAATAAGGAACCTAACTCAGACACACTTTACAAGTATTACTTTAAACTAAAAAAGAATTTCCTGACTAGAAATAATTAGAAAAAGTTAACTTTTTCCCACTTATCTGACAGAGCTCAAAAAAGATCCAGCCATCACAAGCGCGGCAAACTAGATCTGAGGTCATGGAGGGTTAGCAGGGGATTATGGGTGAAGGGAGGAGCTAGGAGCTCGGATCCATTAGCTTGAAACAAGTTGCCGGCTCGGATCCGATATCGGATCCGTAACCCACAGGTTTCTGACAAATGAACAATCCTACTTCAGATTTAAAGTTTCGTGAAAAATCTGTAGGTTTATGCACTTACAAAATACTGGAACCATACTGTAGGGAGAAAAGAATCTTGGGGTTGAGTTAAATTGTACAAGAGGGTGGACTTTACCTTTATGGAAAAAAAAAGGTCTTTGGTAGGCTGAGCACCAGAGAATAGCAGTGAAGCAGTTTGAGAATTCGAAACACTAAATGGTGCAAATCTCCAGTTTGACAGTGCAACGGCAGCAAATTCTGAAGAATTAGTCTGAATACTGGTAATACTAACAAGCACTGACTGCCTGACTTATTTTGTAAGTACTTTTTTTTTTCACTTTTAGACTCTGACAGTACAATCAGCACAATTATTAATCTACAGCAGGTTCTGCTTAGGTATCAAGGGACAATTTTTTTTACTGTTTTGTTTACAAGGCAAGTGATTATTACTTTAGTTTATCTGTATGTTCTCACAAATACCATTGAGAGCACACAATTTAATTTTCAACCCCAAAATACCTCTAAGGGGATGTCATAAGTCCTGCTTTTGACTTCTGCAATGCCACCATAAATTTCACTCACAGGGATTTATGCCCTGGGTAGCTTTTCTCCCTCAAATCTCAACCTTTCTTTTACACTGAATTTATTGCCTTCTTTTTTTCACAGAAAGATTAACCAAAAGGATCACATTTTCATCTGCTCCCCTTATACTTCTGCTAATTCCTTTACCCCAATGTTCACTTTCTATTACCTCAGCCCCAGTGTTCACTTTCTATAACCTCTGCTATCAGTTTTATACAAATAATGCATTCTGACCATATATTAACATTTTTTTTAAAAAGCTACATCAGAACATTCTTTAGCATCACACAAGAAATACAACGCAACATAAGAAACATGGGAACACAAAGTTAGGCATCATCTGTGCACATTAAATGAGTTAGAAGTTTACCAGCACATATGGAAGACATCATTATATACAAGTTGGGGACACTATATTGAAAACCATAATGAGATTTTTGTAATACCAGACAAAGATAAGTATCTGGAAGAAAACATGAAAACTGTTGGCAGGAATGGGAGATGGGGAAGAGTAAAAAAAAATGATTTTATTCTGTATAGATGTAACACATTTAGCTACTGAACACAAGGCCGAAGCCAGATGGAATGTTTCCAAAGTAAATCATTTTCTTTTTGGTTAATTAAATATTGTTCGGTCTCATGCTTAAGCACATACAAGGTAGAGAACAGTAATTACTAAAACATTTCCAATAAAAAATAAAACTGTTACAGAAAGGCTCACCTAAAAATAAGATTAGTTACATATAAGTCAAGCAGGCCCAACATGTAGAATCATCAGCTCTGTTGCCTGACACACAGTATCACAGCTACAACAGGCAGAATACACTTGCAAAGCAGAACATTACAGAAGGCAAATAAATCATTAAAAGTAACTACATTATATATGGGGAGAGATGCCATCTACCTGTTCTCATTGGTACAAAATGCAGCAAGGAAAACTAAAAACTCAAAGTGTCAGACTAACAATTTCTAGAAATCCTTTCAAAATTACTATAGTATGAAAATATTTATACAATGATGTCATCTAGCTCCTCAGGGACCAATTATTATGTTTTTCTAAGTTTCTTCCTAGATTTCACTGGAACAGGCCCGTCATAGAGTTAAGGCTGCAAAAGCAATGCAGTGTGGCCCAGCCCTTACACCATATCAAATGCAGAGAACAGAAAGAGAAACATTAAAAGCACTTAAATGATGGCTGCTGAAGGAAAGTGCAGATCTCTCTTAGCAATGATGGAAGACTGAATTAAGAACATGGAAAACAGAAGGCCAGCCTAAAAAGCAAAAGTGTGTGCGTGTGTCTTCTGTGGAAGGTTGGGCGCCGGTCTGGCAACTCAACACCGTAAAACTCCACTGCCAATCATGAGGGGACAGATGATCCGCTGTGGCAACCCTTAACCGGAAAAAGCCGAAAGAAGAAGAAGTTGTAAAAGCAATGTTTATAACTAACATCTGTTCTGTTCAGAATCCTGAAGTAAACATTTATCAGACAGTTGTTTTAAATTCTACCAGGAAATTTCTGTTCAAGATCAGCAAAAGTTATATCAATATGTATGACTGCTGGCCATTAAGAATTCTTCATCGGTGAAACCTATCGGAGCTGCTTTGGAAATTCTAACCTTTTACTGAACACTCATCATCAACACAGATGGAAACTATGTAGCCAACAACCCTGAGCTCTAGCATTGAGACAGAATCCTACAACAACCACTTGTAGATGAAATTACATTATACAACGACCCCTCATTAATATTCCAAAACGTGCACTCTGAATGGTCAGCATGCACATTGTAATTCAGACTTATCCTAATGGAAAAAGGTCCGGTCGCCCGGACTTTTTCCATTAGTATAAAAGTTTTTTTTTTTTTTACAGCAACAGAGAACGCAAGATCTCCGTTGCTTTTTAGACACTGTCTCGCTATGTTAAAGGAGTTTAACATAGCGAGACAGCTTTAAAAAAAGTAACTGAGATTTTCCTTTCTCCGTTGCTTTTTTTAAAGCTGTCTCGCTATGTTAAATGGGTTTAACTTTTTCTGACATCGGTCTGGAGCAAGAAAAAAGTTTCCCCAACAGGGTACTTCGCTTTAATGAAGACTTCGGATCTGAAATTTGAACTTGAAAATCTCAGGAGTCAGCTGACCGGCACTTGCAAAATGCTTTTGCTTCGGACACCACGCGGCAAGAAAGACTGAAGAAAATGGCGTCGGCTGCATCTTTTATACCCCTGGCGCACTGATGTCAGGGAGGAGGCGACAGCAACCGACGCCGGACCAGGACTTTGGAATTCAGGCCGACTGCGGGTAGCCTGCCAGCAGGATAACCCAATTGTAATGACTGCAACAGTGAAACACGATGAACATCTGCTGTGTAAATAGCTCATGGCAATAAGAGCATGAAGTGCATAACTCTGTTAAAAGTACAATAAAGAAATTCCTGCATATATCTATTCAGTAGGGAGAAATCACAGAGCAGACATATGAGGACGGTTTGGTAGGGAAAACAGCCATTTGGCTGCAACTGGCTGTGTAAAGGGAGAGAAATGCTGAAATACTAATTGCCAGTTATATGGCAGGTTTTCCTCCTCATCCATTGCTTCTCACAGTCTCAACAATTCAGAAACCAAACAGCACCATTTTTGCTCCCACACTCCCTTACTGGGCTACAACAGAGTCCAGGACAACATTTTGTAAGAAAGCTATGAAGAGCAGGTGTTTTTTAGTAAGCACTGAAAGATGTTTATCTTAGCTAAGGGCTAATCAAACAATAAGAACCTGCATCTTCACCTCGCCCAGTCCCAAAAATGTCAAAAGTCAAAGTAAACTTTGTCATTAAATTCCATGACAATTGCAACTTAACAAAATTATATTGTTCCAGGCTCTATGTGTAAACATCTAACATATACAACATTTCATATTACTACATTTAGACATTCCTACTACGTAATATTTACTGTTTTACATATCAACAGGCATTTACTAAGCTAAACAGACACGGTTTATTCCACAGAATTCCACAGCTACTTCTTATTGCACAGGATTCTGTTGGCACTATTCTAAGGAAACGCGATATTATTGCACAAAAATTTCACAGCTGTTACTTATTGCACAGGATACTGTTTTAGCAACAGCGGATATTGCACAGACATAAGATTATACTCTATTAGATTAATTGCAGTGTATTTAAGACCTTTTAAGGTTATTGCACATAAATATGCTTCTCACTCATCATATTACCTATTCTCCCTTATGTCAAGTGATATGCAAGTTGCTATTGGAGTTCAGTAGCCTGATGGCCAGGGGATAGAAGCTTCTGCTAAATCTGGCCATTTGGCAGCATATGCTACAATAACACCTTCCAGATTTTAGGTGCACAAACAGTCCATATGTAGGGTAAGTGCAGTCCATGACTATTTTAATGGCTCTGTTGAGACAACGAGACTGGTGCAAGTCCTGAATAGATGGTAGAGTGGTCCTGGTAATCTTTTCTGCTGCTTTCACCACTCTTTGGAGGGACTTGCAGTCTGTGGTGGAGCATTTGCCATAGCAAGCTGTAAAACCTGTGTCAGGATGCTCTCGATTGTGCCCCTGTAGAAGGTTGTGAGAACAGGGGCTGGTAGATTTGCTCTTCTACACCTTCACAGAAAATGTAGGCAGTGCTGTGCTTTCTTGACATTGGCATTTGTGTTCACAGAGCAAGACAAGTCTTCCGAAATGTGCACCCCCAAGAAAGGTGGTGCTTTTTACCTTCTCCACTGTTTATCCATTGATTGTGAGCGGGGGAATGTTTCTTATGGTTTCTTCTGAAATCCACGATTACCTCCTTGGTCTTATTCACATTGAAAGCCAGACTCCTCACATTATATATATATATATATATATATATATATATATATATATATATATATATATTTATATGCATGTGTGTATATATATATATATATATATATATATATATATATATATATATATATATATATATATATATGTATAGACATACACATACATAGATATATATAGATACAGATATATACGTGCGTGTGTGTGTGCGCGTGTGTGTGTGTGTGTGTGTGTGTGTGTGTGTGTAATGTACGGCTTAGGGACAAGACAAATTAGTAAGGCTTAGCTAAAATAAAAGTCATGTATTAAATCAAATGACTCACAGTTTGTATTCTACTGGTCAGAGCAGTTTTAGAAAGCAGAAAAAATTACTTCAGCTACCACAAACGATACTTCCATGACCCGAGAGCACGAGCGAGGTGCAGGTGCTTCATGAAAAACAGGCTGGAATGAAATGTGACCCCGCTATCTTTGGTACTTGAAAATGAAAATCCCAAACTTCTACTTAGGAAATACCCTTGCATGCCCACCATAATCAATAGCAGAAGATGGAATCTGATGATGGATTCAGAATGACTTTAAGGCACAGTTAAACAATTTTTTATCATTTTGTTAAGTTTATTCAGAGACCTGACCAATCCGTAACACTAATACATTATGGAAAAGTAAAAACAAGTACAAGAAACAGACTGCTTGACTGCGCCAAATATTATGAAAAAGCAGACACTTTTGTTTAATGAGTACGGTGAAAGTGGCAGTCTGTAATTGACTGGAATGGAGGAATCAAACATGGTCATGGGAGCCATCTACTGGCAAGATAAAAAGTTTTTCAAATGGAAAGTTTTAAAATATATACACTGCATCCAAAAGTAACAGTCACCGTTAATTTCCTTCATAAAATGAACTTGATTAAATTAATGTTAAAGCAAAATAACTTTCACGGATAAAGAAAAAGAGGCTAGTTAAAATGTCTGCCAGTACAAGAGCATCATTTTAATAAACTGATTTGTGCATCTCCTGTACTGAATGCAATTTTCTTTTTTTTGAAAATGCAAAAAGCTCGTAACTTGATTGAAGGGAATAAACCTTCTTTCCAGATTTTTTTTCTTTTCTTAAGTAACACAATTTCTGTTTCAATCACAATAAACCAATGTTGCCCAAGATAGAGACTATTCATTATTCTGCAAAAACGGAGACTTGTCATTATTTTGGTGCAAGTCACCAGGACAAGCACATTAGGAAACAGATATATGAAGTTCTCAGACAGTGACTTGTCAACAGCGTGATGGGAACCTCTCACCAACCACAATAGCCACATTTATAAGACTCACACTTGACTACCTGTCTTGATGCCAGCAAGAACAGGGTGCAGCTGATGACATGGAATGGGGATGAACCTTGAGTAGAAGTTATGATATTTACAGCACATACAATGTACCAGAGGGAGACCTCTGAACCAGTGAGTTACAACAAAATGCAATGTGTTAGCTCTGAGTTGCCAAGAAGTATACAATGTTATTTCTGACACAGCTGGTTGTATTAAGAGTTAATTTTTGACCAGGTTAACTAATGGGCACTACATAATGGACAGACAGACAGATCTGCAATGCTGCAAGCAGAATCAGGAGAAAGACAATAAGATGCAAGAAAACTGCTGCGGTGGTGGTGGGGGAGCAACACATTTACTTGCAGGCATTATATAGGATTCTGTTAACAATAAAGGCCCCAGCAACCTCTTCGCAATTATACATGCGCATACTGAAATCTACTGTTACGCTTTTCAGGCAGCAGTCTTCTGTTGGGTGGGAACGAATGTTTATTTTATGCAGTCTCAGTATTTCTCCTATGCACCCTTGTGCAACATTTCTGGCTTAAATTCATGTAAACTTCCAATCTGCCATGCATGTGTAACTTTTCATTCAATATTTGGGATATGAACCTACGTTTAAAAAGAAGTTTATGATGATGAATCATGTGAAAAAAGAAGTCAATGAAGTCTACTATGCCTGCAAATGGTCTATTATAACCAGTCTACTATTCAGGAACACAAACCATGTAAATAAATACTTCACCAGAGCTCAGTCTCGAAGAGAAAGAAAAATACCTTGAAAACAAGTATTTCTTTTCTCAACATTTATGTGACCACAGAGTGAGTATGATGAAGCATCGGGAATTGTGGGGAAAAGTGGGTGGAAGGGGCTTGCTTTCTGCAGAAATATATTTGCCTGGTTTGGGGAAGTAAAGACCGAGTTAGGGCTTTTGGATAGCTTGTCAAACATGCCCCACACTGCACCATTAATGTTAAGGATCAAGCTAATATGATGAAAAGGGGAGTAAAGAGAACCCAACTGCTTTTTGTTGAGCTCAATATAACCTTTCCTGACAATAAAAGTGAGGTATGCAAAAAAAAAAACTAAACTAGTACATAATAGGGCCTTTTGCTTATAAGGTACCCACAATATCGACAGACGGCCCAGCTGACAAAGTTTGTGAACCTTCCTTTTACTGCAGAGTAATACTGTCTTCATAGCTGTCATCAAGATAATCTGGACACAATTGTGAAATGATGCATCCTTTCAGCAAGAAATGAGGGGATGTGAGCGGATGGTAAAGGCACCTAGTAGAATTCTTGGAAACTTCAATAAAAATGGTACACTATAACTGTAAGTAAGATTACCTTAATGCTGCACCTATAAGTGAGCCAATTGCTGTGGCAGGTGTCAGAGACTCAGTAATGAGTAATCAAACTTCAGCAGAAGAAAAATATATGTGCACACACATATATGTATACAAATACACATATCAGTGAAGGAACTGATAATTTAATCTCTTCCTTTTTTGTTAACTTTTTGAGTGGTGTGACCACCTTTTAGAATTCCATGTTTGGTCTGCTAAAATCTCTCTCAGCACTAAACTTTCTAGTTTAGCTTTACTGCCCAGGAGAGACAGGCAGTCCCCTTAGTACTCAGTTACTCTACACTATCAAGGCAATCTGAACAGAAACTAGAGGTTAGTATATACATATATTTATGTCAGGACAGCTGCAGCAGTATGAATCTAATGTGTGTCATCAAGGAATGATGCCTAGAGAGCCAGCCGTAGCTCCAAACATGCAAGTGCACTAAATGTGCAATGAGATCAACTGCACATTCTAGCCATGTTCAATCATTTGGAACTCAATAGCACCTTCATCATATATACTATTTCCAGTGCATTTCACTTATCGCTAGTCTCCAGAAAGTTGGCCTTGTCCAAGACTTGGGTCATGGCCTTTACTTAAGGAAGAAGTGCTTGCAACAGTGACATTTAATCATTCCCCATCAACTCTTCTATTCAAAATTTAACTAAGTAGAGTGGACCATACTGAGGCCAGCCCAGGAGGTACAGAAGACAGTACAGGAACAATAAGTATACATGCTTAATATCAGACAAACCTCAGGATAAAAGCATTATCAGTAATAAAAAGTATAAGGTGCATAATGTTATGGTTCAAAGACAAAGGATGTAAAAGCTGAAGTAAGATACTGTACAGAAATTATGCTTAGGCAGGTATTAAACCATCAGAGGGAAAATGTAAGGAAGGAAGCAGGGAGGCTGAAGGAGGAGGAAGAAATGTACAGCTAGGTACAGGGCATGAAGGAAAGATAAAGGAGACAGTGGAGAAGAAATATAAGGAAGTGAGGAACAATAAATAAAGGTGGTGAGGGGCTGAGGAAAGGATAACAAAATAAGACGGGAGATTAAGTTCTACTGGCTAATCAAACAAAAAATATGCACAGAAAATGAGGAGACTACATTACGTCAAACAGATGGAAGCATTTACATTTTGCAGAACTGGAGGTGCACTTCTTTAGTTTGGAGTGGAATTTGGAAAAGGGAAATGTTCCGCTTAGGTTAGAGGGAAGATATTCCCAGAATTCAGGGCCTATAAAGTACAATTGTGTACACTTACCATAACTGTAGATGTTCAAGTGTATTAACTGTTGCAGTTATTACATTTGGGTTATCTGCCTGCAGGTAGCCCGCAGCTGGCCTGAATACCAGAGTCTTGGATTCCTGCGTAGGACGCTGTCTCTTCTTCCATGGCGTCAGGGGTATAAAACATGCAGCCAACTCCATTACATCAGTTTTCGTGCCCCAGATGTCAGGTGCCCCCATAATGGAAAGCAATTATATGTTATGTTACACCTCCAACAAAAAGCAAACACACCAGAAAGCTCAAATACACCAAACAAGAAGGAAAGGTAGAGCCAAGAGAAGTCAGGGGGCTGGAGGGAGGGTAACCAGGACTGCAACAGTGAATACACTCGAACATCTACATTTATGGCAAGTGTATACAACTGTACTATGTTCTTCATGTTTCACTGTTGCAGTCATTACATTTGGGTAGATTCCCAAAGCTAAGGAAGGGAGGAGGACATTAGAGAGCATTAGGACCAGTTATTAAGCCCTGCAATACTGCAGTGGCAAAACCAGCTCTGGATTTAGAAAAAATAGGCATGTGGTAATGCTTGGTAAAGGTATGAACAGAGCTTCAGGTAGCAGCTTCTAGGATGTCCCTGGCAGGGACCCCCTCTGAGAAAGGCTGTAGAGGTAGATGCAAGCCCTAGTGGAATGTGATCTTATCCCCTTGTGGGGTAGGTTTTCCATGGTGCTTATAGCAGAAATGAATGCAAGGAGCTATCCATTTAGAAATGGTTTGCTTTGAAATGGCCTTCCCTCTGCCACTGCAGCAAAGCCAACTAGCAGCTGTTCAGATTTTCTGAGAGGCTTAGTCCTAGCCAAATAAAATCTAAGTTGTCTGTGCACATCCAAAGAGTGCATAATTCGTTCTCCTTTGTTTTGTGGATTAGGGAAAAAGTAGGCAAATGAATGGACTGATTTAGGGCCACACTAGATACCACCTTGGGCATAAAGGAAGGACTGGTCCTGAGGGAAACCCTGTCTGCATGGAAGATAATGAAGGGTTCCACTGCCATAAGGGCCTGTAATTCAGACACTCTTCTTGCTGAAGTGATGGCTAGAAGGAAAGCTGCTTTCCAAGAAAGGAATTTCAACTCTGCAGTTGCAGCTGGTTCAAATGGAGGGACAGTGAACTTTTCCAATACAAAGTTAAGGTCCCAGGCTGGAGTAGGGGCTTGCCGGGGGGGGGGGATCTTAACATTTTTTGCCCCTCTGAGGAATTACTTTAACAGGGGGTGAGAGAAGAGAGGAGGTTCAGAATTATAATGTGCTGAAATTGCAGAGGCATGAATTTTAATTGACGAGAAGAATAGGCCCTTGTGGAGCATTTCTGTTAAGTACTGAAGAATATGAGGTAAACTGGGCACTGTATTGCCCATACCCTGGGTCTGGCTCTAGGAACAGTATTTTTTCCACTTTTCAGCATAGGATTTTCTAGTACTAGGTCTCCTTGTTTCCAGAATGACCTCTAGCACCTGCTTACTGAGGGATGCTACTGCAGAGCTCAAGGAATTAGCCAGGCTGAAAGGTTCAGGGTTTGAAGCTGAGGGTGCAGAGTCTGGCCTGCCTGCTGGGACAGCAGGGAAGGTGTCTGAGGTAGATGCCATGGATCCAGCAGTATCATGCTGTGCAAGAGGCGGTACCAGTGTTGGCGAGGCCAGTCTGGTGCAATAAGAATTGTCCTTGGTTTGTTCTGTTTGATCTTTAGCAGAACCTTCGAGAGGAGAGGCAGAGGGGGAAAGGCATAAACCGAGAGGCTTTCCCAGGTAAAGGACAGGGCATTCACTTTCCAAGCTTGACTGTGGGGAGTCCTTGTGCATAATTTGTCCAATTGGTAGTTCTGGGGGGAGGCAAACAGGTCTATCTCGAGTCCCCCATTTGTTCCTCAAGAGGTTGACTATTTTTGGTTCCAGTTTCCATTTGTGTGGGTCCATAAAATTTCTGCTTAGGTCGTCTGCCAGTGAATTTAGCTCGCCTGGCAGGAACTGAGCGTGTAGGTGCACTTGGTAGCTCAAGGCTGTGTTCCACAGAGCCATGGCTAGTCTGCAGAGAGGGTACGAGTGGGTTCCCCCCTGCTTGTTTATGTACCACATAACTGTGGTGATGTCTGTCTTATCCAATAATTGTCCTGGAAGGATGTGGTCCCTGAAGGCTGTCAGGGAATTCTGCACAGCTAACATTTCTTTTTGGTTGATATGCAGGTGCATCTGACTTGGGTTCCATTTGCCCTGAATGCACCGCCCTGCCAAGTGAGCCCCCCATGCATAGTCTGATGCTTCTGTAGTCAGGGTTTGGGCGGCAGGGGTAGATAGAAAGAGAGCCCCTTGCTGAGGTGGCAGGCTTCTGCCCACCAAAGGAACTCTGTCTTTATACAAGGAATGACAGGAATCATTGATTCCAGGTTCTGAGAATGTTGACACCATAGGCGTTTTAGATACCATTGTAGTTTCCTCACATGCAGTCTTGCATATGGAATTAGTAGAATGCAAGAGGCCATGAACCCCAGGGCTTGCAGGATTTTCCTTGCAGATAGCTGGGTCTTTGTGGCCAGTAGTTTGAAGTAGACAAGCCATCTGGGAAGCTGTATTCAAGCTTGCTCCCAGGAATACAATTTGTTGGCAGGGTACTAGGTGTGGTTTCTTTTCGTTTATGGTGTACCCCAGCGAAGTTAGTAGTTTCTTTACAAATGCCAGATGTTTTAATAGCATGTCCTGGCTTTCTTCCTGAATCAGACAATCGTCCAGGTATGGGTATATTTGAATATTTCCCTGCCTGCAAAATGCAATGGCTGGAGCTAGACATTTTGTGAATACCCTGGGCGCAGTAGATAAGCCAAAGGGAAGTACAGAGAACTGAACATGGAGCCTGCTCTGAAGCATAGGTATTTCCTGCAAGATTCCCTTATTGGAATGTGCAAGTAAGCTTGCTTTAAGTCTAAGGTTGCCAAAGAGGCATCTTTGCCTAGCATAGGAAGCAGCTGTTGAAGTGTTAGCATTTTGAATTTTGGGATTACCAAAAAGGTGTTTAGAATAGAGAGGTCTAGGATAGGACACCAGGAGAGGTCTTTTCTGGGTACCAGGGAAGGTCTTGAGTAAAAACCTTGTCCCCTTTCTTCTTCTGGGACAGGTTGAAGAGCCCTAATACTTAGAAGAGAGAGAATCTGCTGTTGAGCCTCTGCCCACTGATTTGGGGGTAGGTCTGGCCAACCACTTGGGGTTGGTAAGGTGTGGAAGTGGAATCTGTATCCTTGGAAAACTGTATTTAAAACCCATTTGTCCTGGGTAATGAGTTCCCAGTTTTTTGCATGCAGGGCGAGCTTTCCTCCTAATGGAGCAGGCAGCTGAGCAGGGCTTGGAAGGGTTAAGGTTAAGTCATTGTGACATTTTTTCATAGGGGGTGTCTTACTACTTCCAGCTTTGGAAGTGGGAGCCCCCCACTGCTTAGGCCTGTGTGTAGCCTGAGACTGTAGCCTAGGTGGTCTGCTGTTCCTGGGTTTGGACTGAGAAGGCCTGGTAGAGACTGGAAAGGATCAATTCTTAGAAGGCCAATGCATACTAAATCTGGGAGGCTGTACTTTCAGGAAATCTTTAACAGTTTGCATAGATTTAGCTTTTTCCTCCATCTTTTTAAGGACAACTTCTGCTTTGCTGCCAAACAGGCAGTCTTGATTTGAGGGAGCATCCAGTAATTTAGCTTTAACATGATTTGGCAAGTTTTGCTTCTTAAGCCAAGCATGCCTTCTAAGTACAGACCCAGTGAAAGCAGCCCTGCAGGATGCTTCTAAAGAGTCAAAACCACATTGTAAAGTATGTTTACCAACATGTTCAGCAGAATGCATTAAATCCTGTAATTCTTTATGTTCAGCACAGTCAGGAATCAACATAATTTTTTGTTTAAGTAGTCCCATAATATGCTGCTACTTTAACATATGAAACTGCCAATTTAAGGCCCTAATGGCCAAAGTAGCAGAGGTGTATACCTTCTTACCCCATCTGTCCAAGGCCCTAGAATCAGAGGGGGTAGGGTTTTTGGCAGCAGTAGCCTTAATGCCTTTTGGTCCTCGGGAAATGGTCTCTGGATCAGCAGTAGGATTCTTGAAGAGGAACTTGTGAGAGTCAGGGACTCTGTAATACCTGTCAGGTTTTCTGGGAGCTGGAGGTTAACTGTCTGGGACCTGGCTACATTCCAAGAAGGCATCATCTACAATGTCCAGAACAGGAGGGATAGCTAAAGGCCTGTGTTGAGGGAGGAGTAAGAATTCCCTAAGCCTCTTTTTGGAATCAGAGAAATCCTGGCTTTCCCAGTGGAAATGCTCCCTAAGAGTGTGCAATGTTTCACGAAAAGAAAAATCTTCTGGAGGGGAAGCAGCGGGAATTGAATCCTCTGCATCAGAATCCTCATAGGTAGATAAGGGCAAATCCTGGTAATCAGAAGAAACAGAAATTTCAGAATCCTGATCAGAAGAATCAGAGGGAAAACCAGTTCTAGGTCTCTTAGAGGTGGAAGGCTGGCTTCCTGTAATTAAAGAAATAAGGTCTTCAGCCATTCTAAGCATTTGTTTTTTAAGCATATGGGCCTGACCATGCTGTTTGGATGTCGTTTTTTTAGGCATGGGTCGAGTTTTAGGCCTTGATGAAAAAGATGGCGTCGGTTTGAAATGCAAATCTGTAGGCCTGAAAACACCCTCAGAAGCCTGTGCCTGCACAGCAGCTCCGGACCCATCCAAGGTAGAGACATCCGCAGGTTCCATAGTCGAAGACGCATCTTGCGGCATACTGGACTCCAAATGGGTCTCAGTAGAGGCCCGCGAATCTGAAGTAGCGGATATCAGGGGCTGCAAAAGCGCCTCATTGAGTACCGGCGAACTGGCGGCTAGCTTAACGGAAGCGTAGTTGGCAGTTTTGGACCTATGCACTCTGTCTTTATCTTTATGTTTTTTTGGAATATCAGTAGTCAGATGGCTTACTGAAGACATTTCTGGATAGTTAGAGTACCAAAATAATTTGCTGCGAAAATAGACTGATGCCGAATAGTTTGGGGGTTGAATGAGGCACAAAACTGACAGCGAGGGACGTCGTGGTCTGGGCCTACACAAGGAATGCAGTACAAATGAAAATCTTTATGAGGTATTTGTTTTCCACAGGTAAGACAATTGTTAACGTTTACTGACATCTGTTAAGAGCAAGAAAAAGGATCCCCAACGGGGTACTTAGCTTTTTTTGAAGAATTCAGTTCTGAAACTCGAAAATGAAAATTTCAGGAGTTGGCCAACCAGCACTTGCGAACGGTTTCTGCTTCGGGCACCGTGCAGCAAGAAAGAGTGATGTAATGGCGTCGGCTGCATGTTTTATACTCCTGACAACCTGACGTCATGAAGAAGAGACAGCACCTGACCCAGGAATCCAAGACTTTGGTATTCAGGCCAGCTGAGGGCTACCTGCAGGCAGATAACCCAAATGTAATGACTGCAACAGTGCAACACGAAGAACATCTGACAAGGCAAGATCAGTGCCGTGCAAATTTCTTGGGTGGACAAGGGAAATTCTGGAAAGTGGTACAGATGTGAGATTGTTAGATAACCTAGTAAACAGGGCACTAACAAGAGTAAATAATGAGTCCTGATGGAAGAGTTAAAGGAAAAAGGAGTTGCCAAGATCTTTGTTTTACAGGGAATCAACTGCTTCTATTAATAAACTGTCAGTGGTGTTCCCTCCTAGAAAATATGGAAATAAATTTGAAAACTTAGTTTGAAACCATCTAAACTGCGGTGGTGGTGCTGCGGTAGCGTTGTTGCCTCACAGTTGGACGTTGCCCGTTCGATTCTCAGTTAGAGCATCTATACTCTTCTGTGGGGCGACATGTGCGAATGGGCGTTCCTTCGTTGAATGCTGTGCATTAGGCCTGGCAAGCCAGCATGTAAAACTCTACTGCCAATCATTAGCGGACCAGAGTTCTGCTGTGGCGACCCCTAACCAGGAAAGGCCGAAAGACACAAGTTTGAAACCATCTAAAGAGTCATTAGGCTCATTCTGTAGGCATAAGAGGCTATTGGAAGGATACTGGTCTTGCAGCATACATGTGCCAATAACATTCCTTCCTCCTCCTGATGAAAGGAAAGTACAGTTTTGTACCTACCATAAATGTAGATGTCCGATAGATATGCAACTGCAGTCATAACATATGGGTTTGTCCTGCCTCAGGCAGCCCTCGGTCGGCCGGATTCCAAAGTCTGGGTCTGACGTCGGCTGATGTCGCATTTCTCTCCGACGTCAGAGCGGCTGGAGTACATAAGCATCAGCCGACGACATTTTCTTCAGTGTTTCTTGCCACAGATGCCAGGTGCCCTCCAAGGAAGGCTGTAATCAAATTGGAAGACAAAAACAGGATTCCAGACAAATAAATGAGCAATAAACAGATACACCATAACAGATATCCCCAGCTAAGAGAAACAGGGATAGGAGTGGACCCTAGGCATAGAGGGGTATGGAGGGAGGGAAAATCTGACTGCAGTTGCATATCTATTGGACATCTACATTTATGGTAGGTACAAAACTGTACTATGTCCTTCAAGAATGCAACTGCAGTCATAACATATGGGTAGAATACCATAGCTTAGCTGGGGGAGGAGGAATGCTCTAGGAAAAAGATGGTGTGGCAATCAAACCCTGCAGGACTGCCGAAGCAAAGCCTGCTCTGGATCTGGAGTATAGAGGGAGATTGTAGTGTTTGGAGAATGTATGCACGGAGCTCCATGTAGTAGCTTCTAGAATGTCCTTAGTAGGCACCCCTCTTAAGAATGCTGTAGAGGTGGCTGTAGCTCTGGTGGAATGTGGTCTGACATTGGCTCTGACAGTCTTTCCATGAAAGGAATAACAGAATCTGATGCAATGTCCAATCCATTTTGAAATAGTCTGTTTTGAAATTGCTTTTCCTTGGACTGCAGGGGCGTAAGCTACAAAAAGTTGTTCAGACTTCCTACTGGTCTTGGTTCTGTCCAGGTAGTATCGAAGTTGTCTGTGAATGTCCAAGGTATGTCACAGTCTTTCCCCCCTTATTCTCAGGATTGGGGAAGAAAGCAGGCAGATGAATAGCTTGATTTAAAGAAACCCTAGATACCACCTTTGGCATAAAAGTAGGGTTGGTCCTTAATGAGACCCTGTCTCTGTGGAAGATTATGAACAGTGGTATTGCCATTAGGGCCTGTAGTTCTGAAACCCTTCTTGCTGAGGTAATTGCCAACAGGAAAGCTGTCTTCCATGAGAGAAATTGCAAGTCGACTGAAGCTGCTGGCTCAAATGGAGGTAGAGTCAGTTTTTCTAGGACAAAGTTGAGGTCCCAGGCTGGCACTGGAGCCTTTCTTGGTGGCTTAATGTTCTTGATTCCCCTGAGGAATTGCCTTAGCAAAGGATGTGAAAAGACAGGCGGATCAGTGTTATATCTAGCTGAAATAGCTGAAGCATGTATCTTTATGGAAGAATATGAAAGTCCATTCTTTAGCATATCTGCCAAATATTCCAGGATGAGTGGGATGTTCAATAATGATGCATCATGTCCCTTGCTGGTATTCCAAATGCTGAATCTCTTCCATTTTGCTAAGTAAACCTTTCTGGTGGATGGTCTTTGAGCCTCTGTTAATATCCGCTGAACTTCCTTGGAGAGAGATAGGTTGAGGTTATTCATGGGATCTCCCAGGCTGTTAGCTGCAGTGTCTGAATGTTTGGATACACTGTTTTGAAGTTGTGTTGAGTCAAAAGTAGGGGCCATTGGGGAAGGGCCCACTTCTTGGTGTGACTTATGCTCCGTAGTAGTGGATACCAGTGTTGCCTTGGCCAGTCCGGAGCTATTAGGATCCCCTTGGGTCTCTCTGCTTTGATCTTTAGTAATACTGAGGTCATTAGTGGCAGAGGTGTGAATGCATAGATTTTTAGGAAGTTCCAGTTGAATGAGAGAGCATCTATTTTCCATGCTTGTGGATGGTATGTCCTTGAGCAGAATTTTTGTAGATGATGGTTGAGGTGAGAGGCAAATAGGTCTACTTCTGGCCTGCCCCATGTCGAAGTGAGTTGTGTGAAGATCTTCGGATGTAACCTCCACTCGTGTGGATCTGTGAAATTCCTGCTTAGGCTGTCCACCAGCACATTGTCTTTGCCTGGAACAAACTGGGATTGTAACTGTATGTTTAGGCTCAGTGATTTTTCCCAAAGATTCATCGTCAGTCTGCAAAGGGGGTAAGAATGGGTGCCCCCTTGCTTGTTTATATACCACATCACAGTGGTGTTGTCTGTCCGTATCAGTAAATGGCCTTGCTGAAGTTGTTGTCGAAAGGCCTCGATGGCATGCATTACTGCCAGTATTTCCTTTTGGTTTATATGCAGATGTGTTTCCTTTGGAGACCATTGTCCTTGTATACACCTGCCTTCCATGTGCGCCCGCCATCCAAGGTCTGAGGCGTCTGTGGTCATGGTCTGTGTTATCTGTGGTTTTTTGAATGACATACCTATGTTTGCCTGGCTTACCGAGGCCCACCATAGGAATTCCTTTTGTAAGCATGGAATGAGCGGTATGGTTGTCTCTAAGTTGTTGCTGTGCTGAGACCATAGGCTTTTTAGGTACCATTGAAGCTTTCTCATGTGTAGTCTTGCTAATGGAACCAGGAGAATGCAGGATGCCATGTAACCCAGGGCCTGTAGGAATCTCCTTGCAGTCATATGGGTGAGTTTTGCCAAACCTTTGAAATAATGAGTTAACTTCTCTTGCTTGTCTTCTGTCAGGTAAGCCATTTGAGAGGTTGTGTCTAATTTGGCTCCCAAGAAGATTATTTGCTGGGATGGTTGAAGTCTTGACTTTTGGAAGTTGACTGTGTATCCCAGAGCCTGAAGTAATCGTATGACATAGTCCAAGTTTTTTGTCAACATCAATTTGTCGTCCGCTTGTATGAGGCAGTCGTACAGGTACGGGTAAATTTGGATCCCCTGGAGCATGCAATGAGCAATTACTGAAGCCAGGCATTTTGTGAATACTCTGGGCGCAGTAGATAAGCCAAATGGCAATGCTGAGAATTGATAATGCTCTGGCCCTGCAAGAAATCTGAGGTATCTTCTGCAACTGTGTCTGATAGGGACATGCAGGTATGCCTCCTTGAGGTCCAGAGTAATCAGCCAAGACCCCTTGCCCAGCATGGGAAGGAGTTGCTGTAGAGTCAGCATTTTGAACTTTGGTACTATGAGAAAGGTGTTTAATGCGGACAAATCCAGTATTGGTCTCCATTGAGATTCTTTTCTTGGAACAAGGAACAGTCTTGAGTAAAACACCCCTGGCCTTGTTCTTGTTGTGGAACTCTTTCTATTGCTTTTATCCGAGCCAGCAGAGAGATTTGCTTAATAGCCTCTGCCCTCTGGTTTTGTGGTAGGTTTGGCATGCCTTGTTTTCTTGGTAAGGTATGAAAATGGAACCTGTAACCTCGGTCTATAATGTCCAAAATCCATTTGTCCTTTGTCAATCTGTGCCAACTGTCTGCAAACAGAGATAATTTTCCACCCAAGGGAGCTTCTATTTGTTCCTTGGTAGGCGGAAGGAGAGGAAAGTCATTGAGATTGTGGCTGTGGGGCAGGTGAAACCCCTGTGTCACTTCTTTGGTTTGCTGGCTGCCATTGTCGTCCCCTGTAAGGACCTCTGTATTGTCCTCTTCCTCGGCCACGTCTGTTTTTACCCCTTTGAAATTTTTCAGGGTTAGGAAAGGACCAGTTTTTTGAAGGCCAATTCCTACTGAATCTGGGGGGCTGAACCTGGAGGAAATCTTTCACCGTCTGAACTGATTTTGCTTTTTCCTCGATGGACTTTAACGCATCCTTAGCATTAGCACCAAAAAGCTTGTTCTTTTCCAAGGGTGCATCCAGAAGTTTTGCCTTAACATGATCTGGTAGAGGTTGATCTTTTAACCATGCATGTCTACGAATGACTGCCCCTGTCATAGCTGCCCTACATGAAGCTTCCAGTGCATCATATCCACACTGCAGGAAGTGATTGCTTACTTGCTGAGAGTTATGTACAGCTTCCTGCAAAGACTTCCTGTCTAAAGGATCAGGAGAGGCCAATGTTTTCTGTAAATCTTCTAACAGGAAGTCCTGATATTGTAACATATGAAAAAGGCAATTCAAAGCTTTCATAGATAAAGTAGTGGAGGTGTAGACCTTTTTCCCCCATCTCTCTAATGACCTAGCTTCCCTGTTGGAGGGCAAAGGATTTTTAGAGGTGGAAGCTGAAACACCTTTAGGTCCCTGAGAAATAGTTTCCAAATCAGCAGTATGGGCCCTGAATAAATGGGAATGTGTTTCTGGGACCCTGTAATACCTGTCTGGCTTGGCTGGAGCAGGAGGAAGAGAATCAGGGGTAACACTGGAGTCAGAATATAAATCATCCAAAACATCAAGCACAGGAGGAATAGCTAAGGGCCTGTGCTGGGGCTTTTTAAGGAAAGTTCAAAGGCGCTTTCTGGAATCAGAATATTCCTGGCCTTGCCATTTGAAATGTTCCCTCATGGTATGCAGAACTTCCCCAAAAGAAATATCCTCAGGAGGGGAGGCCGAGGGGATGGAGTCCTCTGCATCCGAGTCCTCATAGGTCTGGAAGAGCTCTTCCTGGCCATCGGAGTGGACAGAGTCCTCGGAATCTTCATCTGAAGGGATAGGGTCAGAGGGTTCAACCCGGGGCCTTTTATCAGAAGGAGGCTGGGATCCTCTCTCAGGATGGGCCTGTGAACCTCTAATCATAGAAATTAAGTCAGCAGCCATAGTCATGATTTGTGTCTCTGGAGTAGGCTGAGGTAAGGCTTTAGCGGTAAGATGCTTGGTCTTGCTGGCTGCCTTAGCCCTAGTGTAGGCCTTAATAGACATGGCCATAGGAGGCCTGGCAGCTCCACGTGCAGGAGTGACCTTATCTACAGCAATGGTCTCGGGCATTTCCTCAGTTTCGATATCCGGAGGAAAATCTATAACTGGCGTCGGAGTGGTATCCGGAATCGGAGTCATCGGTAATGCGGTGTCTTTGGTTCGGAGCGGTGGAATAACCGTCTCAGGGGGAACCGGAGCACTCGCGGTAGGATTTGGCATGGAGACGGTGGTAGACGCGGGCCGAGGATGCCGGTCCCGGTCTTTTCGTTTCTTGGGAGTTTGCGATATCGGAAGTTCCGACGGCATTGTATAAGCAAATTTTTTGCCGAAAAAATCTTCAGCGAACTCCACCCGGCGCCTGAGAGTGCGCTTATTGAAGCGAGCACAGGCTACACAGGCCGAGACGTCGTGGTCTGGGCCAAGGCAAGGAAGACAGTAAGAGTGGAAATCCTTATGAGGTATTTGTTTAGCACAAGAAAGACAATTGTTAACTTTTTCAGTAATTTCTGACATCGGCTGAGGCAAGAAAAGGTCCCCAATGGGGTACTTAGCTTTTTTGATGACTTCGGAATCGAAGAATACAGGAGCTGGCCGACCGGCACTTGCGAACTGCTTCTGCTTCGGGCACCGCGCGGCAAGAAAGACTGAAGAAAATGGCGTCGGCTGATGCTTATGTACTCCAGCCGCTCTAATGTCGGAGAGAAATGCGACATCAGCCGACGTCGGACACAGACTTTGGAATCCGGCCGACCGAGGGCTGCCTGAGGCAGGACAACCCATATGTTATGACTGCAGTTGCATTCTTGAAGGACATCTGTGATATTTTTCTGATTCAGAAGAGAGTTTGGGAAACTTTAGCTTAAGTCAACGTGACGTGGTGTTGGAAGTTCAGTTGCACATCTAACAAAGTTCCAAGGTAGCGAATGTGCTCACCTCTTTCTATACCTTTTTTGTTGTTGTGAAATAATCGCCAGTTAAACCTCACAAAATTTATTTTACAGTATTTTTTGTCTACTCCGATTCCAAAGAACAAAGACTTTTTTGAGTAGGAAATTATTTTAAATCCAGTTATACAGAATTTTATTTTTTATTTTATTTTTATTTTAAATTTGTTGACCGGGCTAGTCTAGCTGGATATATGTCCATTTTCAGTAGAGGCCCGGGGAGAAAAGCTCCACACACACACACAAAAAAGCACAATATACAAAAGAAGTCATATATGTAAACAAAATTAAAAAAAAAACAATAGAAAGTGTCCAAAAAGGACTGGTTACATAAAAAAATTCAGGAAGACAAAGTAAAATACATAGTCAGTTGAAGGACGCCATAATTCTAGTTCAAGGCTATTTTTAATAGTATTAGGAAGACTTAGATTGAGAAGATTAAGAAGACTAAGGTTAGTCTGTAGTTGATATTTTACAGTGGTAAGAAGGGATGAGTCTCTGTAGATATAATCTATATAATAGGCAGGTCTTAACAGAAATAAAACATTTTAAAGCATTAGCCAATGAAAATGATGAAAACTTCTACTAAACTGACCATAGAAAATACTACAATAGTATTCGCAGTCTCTCCTTCCAACTTGTAAGCCATTAACTACATTAGGCATAAGCACATGTTCAACTTTATTTTATGAATGAAAGTATGATGAACCACATCTTACTACATCTACAAAACTGGAAAATAGTATTAGTCTGCAGAAAACGTTAGCCAAACACAGTCTTTCAAAATGTAGTAGCTAAATTGTGGCTATTGGCTCCTTGCTGGTGTATTCATCTCTTCATCTTGATTACTCCATAAAATAAATAGAAACCTTGGTGGTTTTACTTTCCTTGCTGCCAAGAGTCAAAAACTTCTACAAACCACATAAACAAGTTCCAAAAATCTGAGCCAAAGCTTTTAGTTACTTACTAGGAGCAGAGAGATTCTTGTATCTCAATACTTTGCTTGAGAACTTAGCCATTCAGCCCTTAGTTTTGTCAAAAAAAAGTCTGGATAATGGTCAACAACATTTTTAAATCCATAAATAGCATCCATGTTTTTTTCTTGGAAATGTACAAACAGGACTAGCATGTGCACAAACTACTCATGTTCTACAAAATATATTGTGTAATAAAGCAAGTATCTTGACTGTGCTATTTTTTTTACTGCACATACCATTACTGTATTGTAATATACCAAGCAGTATTCACAACGAACGACTCCAAGCCACAAAATTAAGCAGTTTTATTGCAAAAAACACAGAAACACTTGTAACTCATTCCAATGACGAAAACGCATGTGAGTGTATAGTGAAGGCGTTCATGATAAGGAGTTGCAAGTGTTTCTGTGTTTTTTGCAATAAAACTGCTTAATTTTGTGGCTTGGAGTCGTTTGTCGTGAATACTGTTTGACTTTTTGGTTTTAGTGACTTTTTGGCAGTATTATCCATTTCTTCGTTTTTTCATGTATTGTAATATACCAACATGGATGTATAAGCACATTTGGTAATAAGGATTAATACCCACAAAGCTTTTGGTAAGCTTGACAGTTTTACAGAACTGCAATTTGTATAACAAAAAACATCAACTTTAATGTCTTCAGTGTTAAAAAAAAAAAAAAAAAAAAAAAAAAAAAAGGGCAGTGGCATACTCCTTTCTAAGAGTACAGAGCTAAACTATGCATACATCTATTTATTTTGAACAATTAGGTGGACAAGGCCTCAAGACTCCTTTCAACCATAACCTAGTTGTATTAAACTGCAAAATGAAATCAATGCACAACAATGAATTAATAAACTATTACAGTCAATAGGCCAGACAGACTACAAAGAATTATACATTTTTATGAATGCTGCCACAGTGGAAATCGAAAAGCCTACAGCTTTAGCATTACAATGTTCACAATAACATATAAACCTAAATGAACAATCAGATGGTGGAAACCTCATCAAGAAATGGGATGATGAACTGTTTCTGTCTTGCGACATCTCTTTTTGGAATCATCATCACTACATAAAATAAAAATGACTCACAGATGATAGAATACACTTCATGAAAACGAAAGAAAACTATTAAAATATCCTAGCAAATACAAACATTTTACAGAGTCTGTATGGATAGTGACTTGAATAATCAATGTTGGTTGTATAGCTGCAAACACAGCTACATGAAATTAGTAACCATTTGACTGATAGTGTCAAATTCTTGCAGTTTGATGAGGTCTCAATAATTTATAATGGATAACACTGACATTTAGTGAATGGCACTATATAATTTCCACACAGACTGTTTTTGTAAGTTACTTCCTGAAGATTCCCAGACACGTGACACTGTGGACAGTATCCTTAATTGTAGAATGGCTAGCATATGAAAGTGTTGAGGTCTGCACCACAAAATCTTTAACAAAAAATAAATAAATAAATAAATTTAGGAATCTGATTCTGTAAGAGCCATCTGCAGTATTGTAACAACACCCAAGGAAGAGCAATTTACAAGCTAATGCCATAGCTATAAAGGACAGCCTTAGTTTAACAGGAAGACTGGCATATTTCTGCAATGTGGCATAATAAAGTTCACCCTTGGAGGATTGATGCAAATGGTAGTTTTGTACAGAAATATCAGCATTACACTAATGTCTGCCTCACTGTACCAATAGACAGAAGCTGCATATTCACATAGCATCTGTCTTGCTTCAGTGTTAGGAACACAGATACAGTGAATCATGCCTTCAACCACTGTTGACTGTTCATTTTGGATTTTGTTAATTAGAAGTGAGAAAGACCATCACAGGTCCACCCTACATGCCAGATTTAAATGCATTCACAGCAACTATGCAACCAATTGTTGGTGAAAGGGCAGAATAATAGTTATTTTGACTTTTATTTAGTCGTGCTGCTGTTCTGAAAAGCACTGCTTGTGTTTTGGACATTACTTTAATAAAAGTCAGCACTTATAACTAGTGATCTGAACAGGGGATACTGTTGTCCATACTTGTCTAGCAGAACAAGTCAAACAAATATGCCATCAGATCTGGCTACTTCCGATTTAACGGGAAAAATGAGTAAATAAAATGTATTAGATACCACCTGAGTTGAAAATGACATCAAAATTGGAAATGTCACTGTTTGAGAGGAATTAGTCTTACTGTAATTTGGCAATTAGGAACAGAAGAGTTTATATGAATAATGCTCTTCAATGTTATACTGCTGACTATACAGAGACGAGAGGAAAAAAGGAACATGGAACTGGTTAGAGGAGTTAAGTACCAAGGATGTCTCGGTTTCACAAACAATTGCACAGTCAGCTAAATGAGACTACAAAAATATATTCCAACAAGGGAGGGTTATGTTAACAACATGGTAAAACCAATTTGGTAGAAGAACTCTAAACAAAAATTAATTATAAATAAGCACCACTGTCTGCCCATTTACCAAACACTTTCAAGACATAAATAAAGAAAATTATACCATGACCCCCCATTAATATTCCAAAACGTGCACGCTGATTGGCCAGCGTGCATGTTGTAAATCGACTTATACTAATGGAAAAAGGCCCGGTCGCCCGGACTTTTTCCATTAGTATAAGTCTTTTTTTAAAACACTGTCTCGCTATGTTAAAAGAGTTTAACATAGCGACACAGGTTTAAAAAAAGCAACGGAGATCTCCGTTGCTTTTTTTAAAGCTGTCTCGCTATGTTAAACTCCTTTAACATAGCGACACAGTGTGTAAAAAGCAACAGAGATCTTGCTTTCTCCGTTGCTTTTTTTTTTTTTTTTTTAAACATGTCTCGCTATGTTAAATGGGTTTAACATAGCGAGACAGCTTTAAAATAAGCAACGGAGATCTCTGTTGTTTATTTTAAAGCTGTCTCTCTATGTTAAACCCATTTAACATAGCGAAACAGTAAAAAAGCAACGGAGATCTTGCTTTATCCGTTGCTTTTGGCCACAGCTCTGATGTACTGCATAGCATGCGCAGTACATCAGAACTGCAGCGGATACCAGGCAGCTGCGGAAGGGCAGCAAAGAGGCATTATACAATGCCATTATTTAGGAAAAGTAATTATTTCTTTTCTTAAATAATGTCATAGTATAATAGCAATAACCCACTTCTGGGTGTGGGTAATGCGGGATTTACCCACGGTTGTCTTTGTTTCCACGCCAACCGTGGGTAAATCCCGCATTACCCACACCCAGGCGTGGGTTATTGCTATATTATCACACAGTTAAAGTGCACCTCATGGGGAAAAAAAATCAAGGCTTCCAAAGCATACTATGAAGTGAAACTGTGTTCATTTAACATCTAATATGAAACCTTCCAATAAATAGGTTAGAACACTGAAAAAAGTATAAATGAGGGAATTACACTTAATGTAGACAGCAATTCTACCAGTGTTACAAATTTAATAGCTGAATCTCTACATAAACATTCTCCACATTGGACAGTGATACTGTAATTACTGTAACTACAGTCGATGCCAGAGTCTCAAATATGTGCCTGCAGATAACTGAGGCTGTCCTGAGTGCTCTAAACAGGCTGTTTCCCAATTCTGCCACAGGACAAGATCATTTAAATGGTTATTTTTAGGCCAGATAAGGCACTCAATCTTACCATGTGTGATTTTTTTATTTTAATGCATGCCACAGAAAGCATATACCATGGTGGTATCTTAACTCCATGCCTCACAGACTACTAATTAATGTAACAAATTTTGGAATTAGACATCCGTGTAGGTCAACTGAAAACTAATTTGTAACTAGAAGTGCACAGTAAGGTTACACAACATTTACTCTGCCTCTAAAATAATACAATAAAAAAGTTTATACATCAGCCTTCACATTGGCACCACATGCACAGAAATCACAATCTTCAAATGCCTTTCCACCAAGGGGCTGTGGCAATGTTCAGTTCCGATCCACTGCAGTGGGAGAGGCATGCACATCCCCCACCATGCCAGCTCCAGAAAACACCCACAGCACTAATTAAACTCTGGTCGCATGGTCCAGAGCAAAAAAAAAAACAATGTGTGTATATATACATATATATATATATATATATATATATATATATAGATATATTTATTGGCATTTGTTTACCGGGAAAGTACACTGGGCCACAATAAGCCCCTTTTCAGTGGAGGCCCGGGGAGAAAAGCTCCAAGGTTGCTGTAAGACTTGCATAAGGTTTCAAAATAACTTTCAATCAATTTCAGAAATTCATACAAGTAGATAAACTGATAAAACATCATGCTGACATCAAAAATTAAACAATAAACATACTACAGAGGATAACAACATGACATAATACTAGGCAGAATGTTATTCAGTTACGAGCACCAAGGGATGTAAGTATATTCAGGTGTTACACAGAAAAAAGAAGATAGGAGAGAAGGAAGAAGATAAAAGTGGTTAGAGAGTTTGGGGAAAGCAAGAGGAAGAATTGAGTAATTAAGAATACATTACAGATCACCGAGAAAACAGCAGTTACAGCAGGAACTAGAATAAGCACAGATTTAGGCTTGGCTGGTAGAATTAAGTAATAGCAAAGGAGGCGATCGAACAATTACATGCATAATTGGAGAAGAGACGGCTTTACAGTAAAGTTTTGAAGTTAGAGGGGCTTTGTTCAATGCGGATAAATGTGGGTAGGTTATTCCATATTCTGGCAATGTTGCAAGAGTACAACTCCTCACCTTCAGGTAATTTGGGTTTGTAAATTTGAAGCAGATGTTGGTGTTCAGATTGCAGTGGCCTAGTGGGGTTGCAAAGGGTAAGTACGGAGCTAAGGGCAGGGCAGTCCTGTGGTTTATGAAAAAATGTATGCACAGTTGTGAGCTTAAAGAGTAATAGGTAGTGGGGGAATTCTAACCATTGTAATTTTCTTAGGACAAAACAGTGATGAGTAGAATGGCAACTATTTGTAGCAAATTTAGCAACCTTGTTATAGCAAGTTTCTAGTTTTGTTTTCAGGGAATACTGAAGGTTGGTTAGTAAAGGTGCACCATAGGTTAGAGAGGGCAACAGGTAACACAGTGCTAATACTTGTTTAGTTGGTAATGAGAGGAACTTATTGTATCTGGAGTGTAATCCAAGTTTTTTGAAAGTCTTATTTATATTATTTTTGGATGTGCAGATCGGATTTAAGGTTTTCATTGATTACCCCTAACAATTTATTATGGGTTACACTAGCTCAATTTTGGTAGAGTTAAGAGAGAACATATTGAGGTCAGCTTTGGAGATAGGAGTATTTCTTTTGGGAGTAAAGATCATAAGTTTATTTTTTTTTTTTGGCATTTAAAGAAAGGTGATTTTTGTGAAGCCAAGTTTCCACTGTGGAAAATGCTGCTTGCATAGTTTGCAGTAATATATTTGTGTTAAGAGCGGAGCTGACTATAGTGGAGTTGTCTGCATACTGGACTAGGGAGCCATGTGGGATAGCTTGGTGGAGGTCGTTGACAAAAATGTTAAACAGAAGAGGGCCTAAAATTAGCCTTGGGTACTCCTGTAGGGTTGTGAAGGTAAGAGGAAATAGACTTCTGCCATTTAACAGCATGTTCTCTGTTAGAGAGAGAGCTTTGAAACAATTTAGTGACTGGGTGGATAGTCCTATACTGGAGAGTTGGGAGAGGAGGAAAGAGTGAGAGATGGTACCGAATGCTTTTGTTAGGTCCAAGAAAGGGGAAAAGGGATGACATATGACCACAGTCTTGGGCTTTGTTTACCATGTCTAGGAAGGATATTAGAGCAGTGGATGTGCTGTGACCTGGGCGGAATCCATGCTGTGTTGGGATCAGGATTTTTTGTTTAGAAGGTAGTGAGTGAGTTGTTTTTGCAAATATTTTTCTAGGATTTTAGAGATGGGAGAAAGTATAGCAATGGGTCGAAATTAGAGATATCAGTTGATGGGCCATCTTTATGAACTGGCAGGATGATTGCTTTTTTCCAGAGGCAAGGGACGTGTGTGTGTGTGTGTGTGTGTGTGTGTGTGTGTGTGTGTGTGTGTATCTATATATATATATATATATATATATATATATATATATATATATATATATATATATAAATATAAATAAGTTTACCTGATATTACTGAAAGTTCACTTACCCGAAATTTAAATCCTCGACACGAGATCACAGAAACCTTATTTTAACGAACACCCAGATTACCGAAGTTGTACTCAGGGAAACTAACCACTTGGCCACCATAGTGAACTTTTCCCTTTTTCAGACTATAATGCTACCTCGGAGTTGGTATATTTAGCTTGGGTGGATTTGATTGACTTTGTTTTGTTTTGTTTTTCGTGGTGGCCAAGTGGTTAGTTTCCCTGGAGTACAATTTCTGTGATTCGGGTGTTCATTAAAATAAGGTTTCAACCATCTCGTTGAGGATTAGTTTTGGATAAATTAACTTTCGGTAATACAAAGGGGATCCAAATATATATATATATATATATATACACACACACACATACACACACATACATATACACATACACACACACACACACATATATATATATATATATATATATATATATATATATATATATATATATAGATATAATACACACACACACACACACACACACACACACACAGAAGATATCAACTGTGATAGCCATGCCATTGTTTAAAAGGCTTGAATTCAGGTGTGGTGTAATGCAGGGGGGTCAACGCTATCGCAGCTGGCACAGGGGTTAAGGTTGTGAGCTGTAGTTCCTGTGGTACAGGGCTTGATTCTCTCCGTCCTTATTTGCCTACTGTGTCACCATAAGAAAGTCACTTAACCTGGGAATTCTGGCTAGGCTCCCCAATGATCCCCCTGACTGTAAGCCTAGTAACTGCCTATAAATCTATGAAGTGCTGTCTCAGAATTCTACAAGTGAATGGGACATATCCTGAAGAGGAAAGCAAGGTACATTAGTGTTACAGTCTTCTTTTGAAGGACTTGCTGCCAGTGAAACATGCAGAAGCAAAGGATACCAAATTGTATGTTCTTGTATATTAATAAAATGTCCTGCCATTGTCCAAAAGGTTGACTCTGGAATCTCAATTACTTAAAACAGACAATTTGGAGACATATTTGTTGGGAGATGATTACATGCCCTGTGTATTACTAATAAAGCAGACTAGTAATTTGTACTTGTATAGTCTTAAGTCTAGCAGGCAAGGTGAGAACTTGCTGGAGAGAGTATCATAAGATATCACTTTTTTGTCTTGCTGCACATGAGGGTATTCATATCAGCCAATATGAATTTACAGTCATACTTGGTTACCGATGCATGTAACGCCATATGAATTGCAGGAGTCATTACTGGGCACATTGCCGGTGCTGCGAAGGGCACTTTTGGCTAACATCAAAGACTGAAACAATACTAATTTCATGAACTTTAATTATACCTTGACCTAGGAATGGGGTCCTTTCCTGTCATGATATTAGAAACTCAAAAGACTTGGAGAAATTAAAGAGAGAAGCCAATATGATGCAGCTGTGCTTTGCAGGTATAACAGTTTCAGGTGGCTGAGGGAATAGAAACCAATATCATATTCACTACTACTAGGACAAGCCATCTTTTAAAGTTATCAAAAGCCACAGCCACTCCTATGCAGCAAAAAGGTAGTGCAGCAGGAAATCAGTCCTCGAAGGGATGCCAATCCATCACAGAATGCACACAATAAAACACTGCTCATACACCTATACAAGCAGGTTAGATGACTGCAAGCTCAACTCATTTTAGTATCTTTGGGGTGTGGGATGAAAGGAACCCAGAACAAATGGAAAAAGCCATATATGCTTTCACATTCATTCCAAACAGGATTACTTCCAGTCCCTCATTCATCAGACAGGGGTAACGTTAAAAAGCATACAGAAAAAAAAGTGATGCCTATTTTCAAAAGGAAAAAAATATGACAGTTTTTAGGAATGGAAGCTGTAGGCCAAGCCAGTTTACTCCACTATTTTGTATCTTCAGTGTGGTCAGGTACATATTATTACACATGACAATTAAAGACTCATCATTTTCATCCAACCTTTTAAATATAACCACTCACAATTCAGAACAGATGTTCTGAATCATAAGTTAAAATGAACAGTCAAATTAACTACATATATCACAGCAATCGTTAGCTTAAGTGCTATAATACACAATCCCAACTATGAAACCTATTTAATATGTGGGGAATTTCTTAACAACTTTGTAAATTTTTCTAAAGATACGCCTCTGTAACTTACGTTATCCCTTCTTGATGTTACTGGACATCACTGTGGTCATGCACAGTGGATCATTTCTTAAAATGTTAAACACATCCAGATAGCTTCCATTTACTGACAGTAAGTGAGGACAAGGTTTAACAGAGTTCCAGTGACATCAACACAGGAAAATCAATTTTAAGGAGTAGCTGACTTTTACATGGGCTGGATATATTTACAGCAATGGGGTGAGGAATGTTTTTTTGTGCTGGATACACCATGGTGAGAAAGGCTAGTAAAAAATAATAATAGAAATTTTATTATGCTCTAGGCATGAGATTGCATAGTATTCTTAGAATAAGGAAAAGTGCATGGAACCCGCTTAGGCATACTGAAGATGCACAGAAGCAAAAGGGATCATCTGTAGCAAGACTCCCACTACAAAATAAATATAATGCTTCTCATACCCTTTAAACAGGGGAAGGCAATACTTCTCAGAAAAGTGATAACCCACAATTTACAGTTGGGTAGGCAACGGCTGTATTTACTGCAGAGACTGTGCAATGCTTTTTTCTTTAAGATTGCCATATAAGGCAAATTAACATTACAGGTGTAATCTGTGGTTATTCATATGTGCAAAACACAGTTGTACAAGGTTATGACCCCCAAAAAAGCTATTTCCAAGTAAATCATCAGGAATTCCGAAAGTGTGGCTGTTGTTTTGTAATGGCAACTAACTGTAGGACACTGTGAAATCGATTTGTTGAGAAATATGTATCTTGTTGAAGTCTGTTAAAAGCCTTTAAACTCAGACATTGAATTGTTAGAAACACCTTATAGAAAACTAAAGCAATTTAATACAAGATAAATGAGGGTCACATGACAAGTATTTGATCCATCTTCCAAAACCTGCTAACCTTCTGTAATTTCAAATACTTGGTCAGCCCCGGGTGAGGCACCAATGGTTCAACAAGTCTTTGATTTCTTAAGTCCCAGTTACAAATTCTAATCATGCAACTTGGACTCTCTCAGTTTTACAGAAAACTCAGGAAGTATTATTATTCTAAACTATTTGTGAGGTATAGTTACATGACTACATTCTCAACTAGAGGTATCATTACAGAATTGGAAACCTCCAGGTTAGGCCGATTTTTAATTTACTTCTGCTATGGTGCAATAAAGGAAATACCAGAGAAATAGAAATGCAATTTTTGATCAGTTTGTAATTTGTTACGTTCTGTAATCAGAAACGAGACACACTTATTGCACAACCATTTTGTTGTATATACAATTTTTTCACTTCATTTATTTTGCAGATATCAAAAATATGAACAAAACATTTCCACCTTTTTGCAGACTAAAAAAATCACAATGAACCACCACCCATTTCATAAAATTTGAAAAAGGCAACTTCACAATACCACGGTAAACTATTTTGCTCATGAATCACCGTTACAATAAAATTAATATGCTAAACTGAAAGATCCCTCCAAGATTAAACATGTGAAAATTAAATGTGTTCCCAAGTTTTCAAACTACAGGTACTAAATCAAGTGTGTTATAAAATAACGTGTTCAGTCTCTCCTTTGTACACCTGTGAGATCCCATCTCAGACAATACTCGTGCAATTGCAATATCTCATCACTGGTCAGTATAATTTACTACAAAGTAATCTGGACTTGTCACTGCTGTCTCTCCTACAGAACCTTATCTTATTAATGTGTGTCTGTACAGGACACTATTGTGCTTGCAAATGCTTATTTTTACTCCTTGCAGCTGGCATACACTTGCACATCAGTAGTGTTTTATTATGTTTAACCCAAACTAGATATTAACAGTATAGTGAGCCAGGTCAACGAGGAACAAAATACTGCTAACTCACTAAAAATCAAAAAAATGGTATTAGTTTTTTCTAATCTGTAAATATATGCCCATTTTGTGAAAGAGCATAAATGCAGTGAAAATAAATGAGCTATTCTAAAACACTTTTTTTTTTAAAACTCCTCAACCTCTTGTTGACCACTAACAGCCTGCTCTCTGACAAATAATCCTGTTTATGTAAAGTGTAAGGGTTGCAAGTGTGGTATGCAGCAACATATACATAACTATCTTCAACTAACCAAATACATCACTACCTATCCTCCCATAAACACAGGCTATGAGGTAAAAAAGAAGGCACTTCACCTTTAAATCTTGAATGTTTTAATTAACCACCTGATCACTAACAGGATAAAAGAAGTGAACTGTTGTTAGATGGTAAGCTGAAGAAGCTTCTGTGTATCAGAAGCGAAAACGTGTGTTTTTTCCTTTTGTAAATAAACTACGTTACTTTTTTTGGTACCTTGGCTCGTTTGGACAACCGTTTCTTTTTTACCTCGTTCCTGTGGATTTATAAACACAGGCTATGGTCTATTCAGAGAAAACTCACAGCTCTGCAGACCTTAACTGATGAAATACTGCTACTTACTGACAGAGATTAGCTCACTGGCACCATCTTTACTGACCTTACAAAAGCTTTTTATTTTGCTGTCCACCACACCATCATCCATAAACTACAAATAAGCTTACGTTCCGATTCCCTACATTACTATCAAAACCACCTCAACAGTTGACACTTTTCTCTTAAAATTCATACATCAATTTCCCAGTCAGCCTTCAAAAAAGAGAGTACCACAAGGTTCCATACTTGTTCTACTATTCTCCATCTTTATAAACAAACTCCCCCTTGACCTACCTCCCTCCTAATCCGTGCAGCTAGCACAGTACTATTTCACACACACAATCGACTACGTACCCAACCTCAGGAAAGACCTATAAGCAAATTTATTAGCTTACTGAATTAGCCCTAAAAACTGCATCTCCAAAAAGCCATAAATGAAGCCAGTGACCTAGCAGAGTGGGCTATGACCTTGCCTGGAATAGTTTTACTGTAGTAAGTATAACAAAAGGAAATTACCTTAAACAACTACTTGGAAACGGGCTACTTTAGCACAGGTTATCCCTTCTTACCACCTTCACAAGAAATTAACAATTGATCCGAAATCTGAAAGATTTAGTTCTGTTAAAACAATACCAGAGTTGTCTGTGGATATCCAAAGTGTGAAGTATTCTTTCTCCTTCATGTTTTGGGTTCAGTAAATGAGGAGATAGATAAGTTTGGCTTAAAGAAAACTCAGACACCATTTTAGACATAAACGGATTAGTTCGCAAAGAACTCCTGGAAAATGAGAGAGTGGGCTAACTCACACCAAGAGCTTATAACTCAGATACGCTTCTTGCAGGGGAAACAATTAGTAAAACTGTTTTCCATATTAAGGACCTCAAGTCAGCCAATTTAGCTGGTTCAAATGGAGCACATTAGCTTCTCTAATACAAAATTAAGATCCCAAGGAGAGGCCACCAGTTTCCTTGGAAGCCTCTTACACATATCCCTTTTAAAAAAAAAAATTATATGACAATGCATTGAAAGAAGAGGCTCCATGGACAGACATACTAAAATGGCAGATAAAATGAACCTTGACAGAGGAGCACAAAGGGCAATGGAATAGCAGCTCATACAAATATTGTAAAACCAGAGAACAACTAGCCCTGAATCGGTGCTGGTTATGCTGTTGGCACAAACTAAAAAACCTTTTTAATTTGCTAACATATGATTTTCTAGTAATAGGCTTTCTGGCCTCCATTAGTACCTACTGCATATCTTCAGTAAACAGGTACCTAATGAGAATTGAGACCCTATCATCCAGTCAACTGAAGTTGATTGATATCTGTGTATATCAAACACCCCTGTTCTTGTGTGAGTAGATCCAGTCTGAGGAACCTTGTGGTAATAGCTCCTGGCCATTTCCAAAAGAAGGGAGAACCATGGTTGCGTGAGCCAGAAGGAAGGGAGTCGTCAATGATCTTGGGGGATTCCCTCTGAATCTTCTGAAGTACCCTGGATATTAGTGGAAAAGCATACAGGAGCATCCTTGTCCAAGGAAAAGAAAAAGCACTGCTCTTCCAGACCTTCTTGCACAGAGTCCTGAAACAGAAGCTTAAAGGCTGATTGTTCTGAAAGGCAAACGGGTCAGTTTGAGGAACTTCCCACAGAGGAATCAAATCAAGGACTCCTTGATCTACTTTCCATTCATGAGGGTCTGCCCTTCGTCTGCTCAGCTTGTCTACCACACATTTGTGGTCTGACAGAATGTAAGATACCTGAAGAGTAAGACTGTGCTGAGAAGCTATATCCCAAGCTAACATGACTAATCTGGAGAGGGGGGGTAATGACGTGGTTCCCCCTTGCTTGCTGATGTACCTCATGACTGTGGTATTGTCTGTAACAATTTGAAGTCCTGGGGACCAAAGATGATTCAAAGAGCTGAGTGCCTTGATCAGGGTAAACAACTCATTTGGGACACAGAAGACAGACGCAAGCACATAAATACGAACACCTTGTACTTTCATCCCTCCAGAAACTGCTCCACGGGCAAAGTCCAAGGCATCTATAGTGACTGATTGCTTTGGAACGAGGGAGGGGTGGCAGACCGGGATTTAGGGATATCTGTTGTCTTCACCAAGTTATTCCCCTCTGACAAAACCCAGCACTGGGAGATAAAAAGACAAGGGGTGTTGGTGCTGGGATCAGAGAGACTTCGTATACCATTATCTTACCAGGAATATCAGAGAATCAAAGAAGCAAACAGACCCAAAATCCTGAGGTATTCCCTCGCAGTGAACAAAGTCTGAGTGGAATTCCAAGAAAATGATAAGAGATACAGATCTAGTTTTTCCTGTGGAATAAGAGCTATTTTAACTTTGGTGTCTTCTTGACATTCCATAAACATAATCCTGTGAGGAGGAGTCAAGAAATACTTTTGAATGTCCTCTTGGAAACTCAGCTTGGGTAAGAAATCTCTCACCCAAGAGAGAGATTCCTGACACTTAAAAGACTCAACAAAGATAAGCAAGTCATCTAAATATGGAAAAATGTGGGTACACTGTAGCCTGCAATGAGCTACAACTAGAGCTAGACACTTGGCAAACACTCCTAGTGCATTGGATAGTTCAAAGGATAAAGCAGAGAACTGATAATATGATCCAGACACACAGAATCTTAAGAAATGCCTGACGCCTGGATGAATATGAATGTGATAAGCATCTTTTCAATCTAATGTGACAAGGACGCTTGAATGAAGAAGAGGTAACAGGTTGTGAAATGACATCATTTTGAATATGGGCACCATCGCAAACAGATTTAATTAAGAAAGATCCAGAACAGGTCTCCAAGCATTTTCCTTCTTTGGCCCTAAATCATCCCTGAATAGAACCCTTTTCCCATTTGGGAAGAGGAAATTGGTTCTATCACTCCCTGGGACAGCAAATGATGGACAGGTGGAAACAAAAGAGTCTAAATGATAAGGAATTACCTCCAGGAAAGGTGGAATTTCCTCCCACTGCCAGCTGTAAACTTTATGAATAACCTTCAGAGCCCATTTGTCTGAAACTATTCTTTGTCAAGTGAGAAAAGTGGAGATTCAGATTTTCTTGAAGAAAAAGGGGTTGCCAGGTTGGGAAGGGGGGAAAAAAGTTTTGTAAATAGTCATTCTGACTTACTGGACTGTCTTTGGTTTTGTGAGCTTCCGGAATACTTCTTGGAACCACTTTGATGTTGTTTGTCTTTTTCGGCTTTTCCCGGTTAAGGGTTGCCACAGCGGAACTCCAGTCCGCTACTGATTGCCAGTAGATTTTTTATGGTGCCGAGTTGCCAGCCCAACGCCCAACTTTCAGTGAAGGCACGCCCATTCACGCATGTCTTTCGGAGGCCACTCGACCACGGGGAGGACATGCAGACTCCACACAGAAAGCACTCCAGCCGAGAATCAAACAGGAGAACCTCTTGCTGTGAGGCAACAATGCTACCGCTATACCACCGCAAACCACTTTGATGCGTGTTCTTAAATGTCTACTGACCTGCATTTTGTTGAGACAGTTTATTTTACTACTTACCAAAACTGGATGAGGAGTTACAGAATCACTTGAAAGAGAAGGGCTGAAAAATCTTTACAGATTTCCTGTATTAGCTTACCCCTCTCATCACACTTTTTGATCATCTCTGCAGCAGTGGTTCCAAAACCTAGATCTTTATCCAAAGGAGAATTTATAGTCTTGGAAGAAGTATCAAAGTCATATACACGCACTGTAAACAGATTTGAACAATAGATGAACTTAACTTATTTAAAGCAGATTTTTCCTCACAAGAAGAAACTGCAGATAAAACATTCCTCATATTTTCACAGTTAGCCAAACAAACCTCAACATATGAGCCTGACGATTCAACATTCTGAAAATGACAGTTGCAGAAGCATACAGTTTTTCCCATACTGATCAATAATCTTCCCATCCTTATCAGAAAGAGTAGAATTGGAATTAAGTGCTTAGCAGCAGAGGGATTAACTAAAGCTATAGCTGCTGGATCAGGTTTGGGAAAGTCTATAAAAACTTGAAAAATTGAGGAACTTTATACATCCGGGCTTTAAAAGAGCAGCTAGCTAACTGTCAGTGACATTTAAGTCAGTAACACACACATCCTCGAGGGTGACAGAACTGGAGGAATGGGTGCAGGTTTTGGAAATTCCTTCTGCAACAGCTCATAGTATTTTTTGAGGGACTGAGAAATCTCAGTGCTCTCCCACTGAAACCAATGGAACATTCTAGAAATAGTCTCAGAAAAGAGAACCCCTCCCACAGGCAGAGTCAGAAACTGAGCTCTCCTTTGTATGAATCATTTCAAGAATGGAGGTTTCCCTCTTTCTTTTACCAGAAACTACTGTGTAAGTAGGATTAATATCCTGAATTAAACCCTGAGCCAGACTCAGTAAACAACTCCTGTCTAAGGAAATTTGAGAAGGAGAAGATACATGCTTAGTTTTCTTTTTTTTTCCAGGAAAAATGGAATCAACAGAGTTATTAATGGCAGCAGCTTCCCCAGAGATGGGCACAACATTCTGACAAAATAAGGATGTCTTCCCTGTTCCCTCTTCCAGGACTGACACAAGGGTTGCTTTCCTTTACCCACTGAGGGGACCCCAACAGCCCCAGAGGATGCAGCTAAACCCTGACTCACAGTGGCTGTAAATGCTACACCAGAGGGATCTGGGTAAAAGATGAGTGGTCCAAGGTACACCTGCAACTGAGGCAAATTGCTATCTTGCTGTGATGGCAATGGTCATTTGCTTAACTTTTGTGGCTGGAAGGAGGACTGACAGATTGTTCTATGGTCACTCTGTAAATAGTGTCTCTTTCCTGTGGAAAACAAGCAGGAAATGCTGATAAAAACCTGAGTATTTACAGTCACTTTTCAAACACTTTTCCTGCCACCAAAAAAATACAATAAACAATTTCTCCACAGAAAAATGGTTTTCAGTTACTTTAACCAAATCTGAAACTGTGAGGAAAAGAGTGTTCCCATTTAAAAGTACAGTACAGTCTTGTGACAGTCAGTTAAAACACAAACTCCTACCTTTAAAACAACATTCCTGAAGAGGAAAGTATTGGTAATAAACAAAAATTACTAAATAGAAGATCTTCCCCCAAAGGGAACTTACCTGCTCAGCAAAGGAACAGCATAACCTGGCTATCTATCCTCATAAGCCTCAAAGGAGCGTATTCTTTGGGTGTAGTAAAGTTATGAAGGGCTTGGCATTCAAACATGTCTTTTAGTCACCTCACCTCAATCTGCCTGAATGCTTGGGCTTGTGGAAGGTGTTCTGAAGCTTTGGAAGCTAGCTGGCTGGCAGTTATATCCTTGACAGGATTCAACCCATATTAGCTTAGGCTACTGCAGCAGTGATCGATATGATGAACATGTATAATTCCTAGCACCAAGCAAAAACTCTTTTTTAATTGTTTGCATATCTAAGACCACACTACCACTTCCAAAGAAAACAAACTCTTTCATATACTTTGGCATTTGGTTGGTCCCCTTTCCTCCAACCGTTGCATGAGGAAAAACATTAACTCTGTCCTGTTGTGGGCCAATTACATCACCCCCAATATTACAAAAATCTCCAGTACAGCCATAGCAAAGCAGTCTATTCTCTCAAACTAAATATGGCCTCCCCTCATATCCTCAGCATCAAAAACAAACTCCATACACATTCAAACAATGACTAATAAAATCTGTATATTTATTACCCAGCCCTCTAAAAGTGAATACCATTGTAAAACACTGATAGAAGCAAAACGTCTCCTTGTTCAAAGGGTTGACCTCCGACTAATATCCCAACTATTCAAATTCTAGTCAACTAGATCTTCTCTCCCCTGGAGGCTAAACTAATTAGATAACCATCTTTTTATATTCAAAGAAACACGCTGCAACGCCCAAAACTAATCTCTGCTTTACACATCATTGCTGCTCTATACTAGGTCCAAAACTCTAGGAGTATTCCATCACAAATAAAAGACACCTCATTTCATCTCACTTAAATTAAGGACTCAAAGACCACATTTTCTCATCAGCAAAATATCATTGCCTTTCACCCAATAATACCACCTCTAACCTGAGCTACACTACTCTCTCTTCTCTTGTTCGTAACTTTATATTGGCCAGTCTGCACTTGCCACATAATCCTCTGCTTAACATAACATCTCCTTCCAAGTCTCTATATTTCACTCCACTCAACTATCCTATCATTCCTACTTGGACAAAATGCACATTTTACCTTCTAAATGAGATTTGTCCTTATTTATTGTAAATGTGTATTACAACTGTAAATATACTGTTTACATTTCTGTTAGCTGATATCGGTAATTCACAGATGTATATCTTTTTTATACTCTTACTTTCTCTCACTAAATGGGATTCTGACATTTTTTATAATCCCAGAATGGGACCAAAATTGGTCAGCTGCAATCAGAGGTCTACCCAAGTAAATAAATTTTAAATAAATGTAAAGAAAATAGATACAAACTGAGAAGAAGAAATTAATGTGTTTAGCTAGGTTTAGCTAGGACCTGAACCCAGGCACTTCAAAGTACCATTCCACAACATTATGAACAGCAACAATGAAGAAGTTGTCTAAAGAACGGCAAAGGTGATGCCAAAATTGATTGATATGGACCATCATGGTTTTGCCGGGGGAGGCAAACATTTGACAACATTAACAAAACAATGATGATCCAGAGGAAAGCAAAATGTAATGGTGAGTTCTGATGCAGAAAAAGGATTTGGCAGAGTGGGATTTTATGAGTAGGGTAATGGAAGCATTTGCATTTCCTGATACAATAATAAGGTTAATTAGAAGGATATATGAGGGATTGGAGGCAAAAATCAAAGTGGGAGGGTTACTCTCTGATAAGCTGTGTCTGAAGAGAGGAACCAGGCAGAGGTATCCTCTTTCCCCTTTGCTATTTGTGTTATTTTCTATGCTAATGGTTTTAAACATAAGGGACACAGAAATTCAAAAATATAATTGGTATGGTGTTCTGGAAATCAAGCAAAGGTTTCTTGATGATATGGAACCAGAAAAGGACATCTCAGTGCTGTGGAACATTTTGAGACAGTTCCAGATTTTTCAAGATTTAAAATTAATGAGGAAAAAACAAAGGCTATAGCTATAAACCATGTACCCACACATGAATTGGTTCAGCAATAACCATATGTATGGGGACACAACAAAATGAAGTATTTAGGAGTATGGATTAAAAAGGATTATGTTATAGCAGCTAAGGATATATGGGAAGAGACTAAAAAGATAACATAAAAACTTAGAAACTGGACGCTCTTGCCTACAGATTTGGATAGCAAGATACAAGCAGTAAAAATGTTTTTAGCCCCTTAAGTTTTATACACAGGTCAGGCATATTTTTTCAGAGGGGAAGTTGTGGAAAGCAATTAATAAAAATTTGAAGTATTTTATATTGGAGGGTAAGAGGGCAACAGTCAAGTGAGATATGTTGATACTCTCAATTGAAAGTACAGTTGTGTACACTTACCATAAATGTAGATGTTCGAGTGTATTCATTGTTGCAGTCATTACATTTGGGTTATCTGCTCGCAGGTACAGTGAAACAAAGAACATCAAGGATGTTCAGGATTAGTTGATTTGAAAGGATATTTTAGAGCCACACAGTTAAGGCTCTTATACATAACACAAGCAGAAAGCTGGAATTCAAAGTGGAAAGGGATGACGAAGCAGTGTAGTAATTCAAGAAATAAGGAAATAATGGGATTTTGAAGCAGATCCATAAGGAGAACAGCAGTCATACAGAACATTATATTCATAAAGTAGTAGAATGTATCCTAAGGAGCAAGCCAAAACAGGAATGGAGAAAGAATTTGCCATCAGGGATGACTGCAATTAGGGGTACAGAGAACAGATAAGAGGAGGTTGTAATTTATTGGTGGAAAATGGCAAAGGAACCAAGGTACTGGGAATGAACAATTCGGGAGGGAAAGGTAATAGAACAGGAAATTGCCAAGAAGACCTTTGAATTGCAGGCTAGTGATTGCCTTCCCTCCCAGGGATTGAGAGAGTATAGACAAAGCGAAAGGGATAGGGGAATCCTACATGAAAGATCTGCACTGGTTGAGTTTTTCACAGTCTCTAGAACAGAAGGGATAATTAGTAGGGCATATAACATATTGTTCAATAACTATAGGAGTCAATCAGAAGAGGTCAGAAAAGATTGGGAAGAAAGACTAGATTTGCAATTCATAAAGAAACAGTGGTTGGCTCCCAAACAGGCAACAAAATTTAGAAGATTTAGGATATTTGCTTTGAAGTGCTTGCATAGATAAATTTACAACCAAAGCAGACTAACAAATTTTTCTTCAGGTAGATCGCAAATTTTAGAGGTGTAATGGGGAAGAAAGAGGTACCACGAGCATATGTTCTGGGAATGTAAAGCTAGAGGTGTAATAGGGAAGAAAGAAGTACCACGAGCATATGTTCTGGGAATGTGATGCGTTGGGAGACTAAAAAGTCTCTACAGAGTAATCTGTAAGGAATACTGGGTGAGCAAATGAGTGTAACTAAGGAAATGATTTTTTTGAGCTGTGATACAGGATCTGAACTGCCTAGACATAGTAAGGCCCTGTAAAGTTTAATTCTGGTGGCTGCCAAAAAAGCTACTACTAGAAAATGGAAATCAAAATCTAAATAAACCATACTCGAAGTAGTGTATATTGTAATGGAGTTGAGAGGAGGAGGAATGAGGTTAAAATGAAAGCAGTAATTGTGAATAATTTATGTAATGTTATTTGATAATATGATATATATGTGATGTATAATATTTGTAAATGTAAACGTGTTAATATGGTTTCATTACTTTTACATAAATGTAGGTTTGCTTGTGTCGCAAGCAATAATTCAATAAAGGTGTTAAACAATGACGCAGTTGGAGAACCAAGTGCCCTCTTGGCATGCTAATCTTTCTCAATCCACTGTGCAATGGCCACACAAAAAAATACTTGGTATTACAAACTGTGGCATAAAAATCTATACCTCCACAACTGAGGAAGAATAGAGATAATCCGTTGAACTTGATTACATGCCCTTCAGAATTATGGTCTGTTGTTCTGTTACACTACCTTCAAGAAACATCTCCAGCTGCCTCGGTGACATGTCTTGGCAGCATGACAGATCAGTAATCTTAAGAGCCTGGGCTTTGCTGCAGTTTTAAGTAGGAGACACTTTTTTGTGCTTCTCAACATAAAGTTGAGGGGTTCTAATTGGGAAAATGCATCACAGGCTACTTATAGCTCCGGTTATATATTCATCAATTTTATTACTGCATCAGAATGTAGAATGTACTTTTACAATGTAAATATTACTATCTTTTATTATCTATTTCTTTAGCAGTATTTTTGTTATTTTTTATTTGTATTTATACAGATTCCCAAAACACGCTGCACAATGTGTTGCAAACCAGCAATGTATCAATAACTGTAAAAACACAATCACTGAGTCATACGGTCTAATGGAACACCACTTATGCCATACATTCCACATAGCTGCAGCAATTCACACCTAGTAGAATTCTCCACTCCAAATGTATTTCACAGTAATGCATCGTTATGCATAGAATGTGCACAGTACAAAGTTTTCACAGTGCGGCACATATTACAAAGTCCAATACACAGTGTCATGTAACTTTGTTGTGGGAGCACTGGAGCAGGTATTACATTAATTGGTAGATGGCAAGTGCAGATGATTGCTAAAGGTGTAGCTGGCCTCCATCCTGCCCAATTGGGTAGCAATGATAAAATACAAAACAAAAATAGTTGAGAAGGATTCACTCAATGTGGTTGCATTATATTACTGCATTCAGCTCATCCTGACACAATGTGGCTACTCATTTAAGAATGAGGAATACATGGTGTATAGCACATGTGAGTTTTCATTTGCATTCTGCTATGCAATACCTTGTTATACAGCACTATTTTTTTTAAGTAGCATACACATCTGCACAATACAACAGTGCTGGTCATAAGACAGTCACACAATTCATGTTCACACAGTCAGTAGTAATGCACAGCACAAATGATTGTAAAGGAATTGAGCTAATTTGATCTATGGAAACATTTTGATGAATCACACCCTGACAAAAGGGAGACGTTAAAATCCCATGGCTTTGCTACATGTAACTCAATCAAAGCAGAATGTACAACAATTTCGACATGCACATGGCTCCATACGGGCAAGACAAAACAGACACTTAAAATAAGAATAAGTGGGCACATTTATGTCATTCAGAACAATGCATAGTGTAAACATATGGAAAAAGACAAGAAATAATTTAAGCTTTGTGCTTAATGTAAATTGTTTTTTTGGGGGGATACTTAAATTACAGTGAGCTACATCAGGAAAGCCAGTGGCAAAGAAAATATCTCATTTAGAATGTTGTCTTAATGACATTTTTTATATATCAAAAAAATTAAACCAAGAAATACAAAGTCATAAGAGATTGAATATATGTAACCCTACACTTCTACTGACCTGTGGAGCATACACAGTAGATGTTCCAATCGATTTTCATACTTCTTTTAAGGAAAAGAAAGAAATTGAATAGATTTATTTATGCTAAGAAGCCACCTTCTTGTGTTAATCTTTTCCATAAGTGTTTCCTGAATTCTTTACTTCGCATTTGGGTAGAAAGCATTTCAGGAAGAGTGGCAGGCCAAAACAGACCTGCTAATGCAGAAACCTTCCTAATTGAACAGCTTCAGTCACCATCACCAAGACCTACTTGTAATGTTTTTTTCATTATGAAAGGTGGTAGGGTCTAGTAAGATGAGATCTATGCTCCATAAACAGCAGGATGAATGCTAGCAGACATTAAGACCATTTAGCAGGTGCAATTTTCCAAGGATGCCAAATATCACAGGTTTTTTCACTCTGAAAGGTAGCAGGTAACTTTTATTCCCAACGGTGACAAACAATGGCTCTCAAAATTAGAGACACCTTTCCTGCTGAGCCTTGCCAGTGCATGTTGGCCAAGTGTAGCTCACAATTTCTATACCCAAACACACATCAGAAATTCACAATGCAAAATATCTCAATTTAAAACTCTGCTAAAACAGCAGCCGTCTCTTTTATTAAATATGTTTTTGTACTTTACTACCGTATGCACAACAATTAGTAGAACTTATTGTAAATGGCATCACCCACACTGATCTGGTACCTAACTTCTAGTTAAAAGTATTAACAGGCTTTTCATGAAGATTTAGCCATGAGTAAAAACTATTTCTGTGAGCACACTGAACAGACACCAGCCTAGCTGAATTGCTGCATTGCCTTTTGCAAGCTGCTGTAATAGTAAAAGACCTGCAAGTTACCCTAAAAAATATAGACAAATAACTTGCCTTCCAATTGCGTATAAACTATACACCAGAACTGATGCTGACAGAGTTTATTGTCATTTAGAAGAAATCTCAGTCATGGCAGGAGAAGAAAAGGGCAATAAAAGAAAGTCATATAGGACAAAGGATCATCTGTTGCTAAATAAAGTCATAATGGAGAACTGTAAAAAGGGGAAGAATCTAAGTATGCATGGATTGACTACAAAAAAAGCATTTTATAGTATCCCACATGCTTAAAATGTGCAAGATACATCCTGTACACTGATCAACTACATTACAGTGACCATGAAACAGTGGCAGACCACTTTGCAATTAAGCCATGATAAAGTACAACTGCAAAAAGTCACACAGGAAGCCTTTTCCTCTGTTGAAACTTGGTTATCCGATGACCAATTAATACTCAACCCAAACAAAACTAAACTACTCAACTTCCAACCCACCAAGCATACTCAAAACAACTCTCACTTTAACATCACAGCAAAAGACAACACCACTATATACCCAACTGAACACACCAAATTGCTAGGAGTGGAAATAGACAATAAACTAAAATTTGACATTCACATATCCATGATCATAAAAAAATTCCAAAAAAACTAGGAGCGCTATATAGAAATAAGCAACTTCTCACCAAAGCAGCAAAGATTTCCATAGCAAATTCCCACCTTATCTCCACCCTACTTTATGCCTCTCCAATATATACCAACCTAAGGCAATGTGATCTAAACAAGCCAGAGACCTGCTACAACAAAATCACCAAATTCGCCACAGGGGCATCCTACCATAGTCACCACTGTCTCTCACTTGCTGAACTGGGCTGGCTTGAACTCCCTCACCTCCTTCAATGGTATCAACTCTCACTCGCCCACAAACTAGTAAACCATCCACTAAATGTCCCATCCCTCCAGAATCTACTCCAACCCTATCGCACCACCAGACCACTAAGATCCAGCAATAAAAATCACTTGCAGATCACTAAAGCCAATAACTCTGCTGGTGAAGCACTATTCTCTTGCACCACAGCCAAATTATGAAACTCCCTCCCACCCACAATTACCTCCATACCATCATTCACCCACTTCAAAACTTAACTAAAAGCGCACCTAAAAACATGCTGGCTATGCCCTTGCAACTCCCACTCTAATATCACCCTCCCCATCCAACCACTACCTTTCTTTCCACTCCACTAACTACCTTGATTATAGCAAGCTCATATGCTCATAAGCCAGTACTTATTAAACAGCAGGAACTTCTTCTTGTAACATTTGTTAATGTCTGTTATGTACTTCACAGATAAAGATTCTAGTTGTCTACTGATGTAGTATGTTCTTCATCTGTAAATATGTTATAAGTAATTGCTATATAAATTGTTAATCGCTATGTAATCCAATGTAACTACTGTTTATTTTAACTGTGGAGCTTTTCTCCCCGGGCCTCCGCTGAAAATGGATCTACGTCCAGTCGGACACTCCCGGTCAACAAATATAAATAAATACATACATAAATACATAAACAAGGGATTCACTCTTTCAAGGAAGATATATTTTTTCTAAAAAACTGACAGATCTTTAACTCATGAACGTTTAAATATTTAAGAAGGACCTACACAAAGATACAAATGCTCTTCAACTTAAATTCACTGTCATAAGAAACTAAAAGATGAAGGATCTAGTTCCATTCTCGTGGATTTGGCTACAACAGAAGAAAACACCAAAGGCTTTTTAACCAGTCATGTGCATAGTCTACACAGCAAGAGGGCTAATGTAATGTTAGATTCATTCAAGGCATTCAGGGCCTTGGATTCATTATTTTACAAAGTGGGAACAGTGCTGTGGCAAACACTTGTTACCTGTACTGTTCCAACATTATTAGCATGCAGTATTAATCATTTATTCCACAGAGAGTTAATACCATAATCACTTTCTGCTCTCATCTAGAGCATGGTCAAGGCAATTTTCTTCAATTTCTCAGTCTGTATGAAACAAACTCTTCAAAGTACAGAGCTGCAATTCTTTGCATAGATATGCTGGAATTGAGATGGAAAAAGAGATGTAACTTGAAACATGTTTTTGGGAGTGTAATGAGTTGCCAGATTTAAAGTAATTCTGTACAAAGTACTTTATCAGAAATTATGTTGTATCTTTCGGCTTTTCCCGGTTAGGGGTCGCCACAGCGGAACTCCAGTCCGCTAATGATTGGCAGCAGATTTTTACGTACCGAGTTTCCAGCCCTGACGTACAACCTTCAACGAAGGTACGCCCATTTGCGCATGTCTCCACACAGAAGACGCTTTAGCTGAGAATCGAACAGGACAACGTCTTACTGTGAGGCGACAACGCTACCGCAGTACCACTACCGCAGTACTTTATCAAAAATGACGGGAAGAGGAAATGGTTTCAACTAAGAGGAAATGGTTTCAACTAAGGAAATTTATTTTAAGCTGGGACACAGGATCTGAATTGCCTACATATTGTAAGACCTTATTGAGTTTAATGTTAATGGCCGGAAAAAAAAAAAAAAAGAATTTATTTATTCTTTGTTGACTGGGAAAGTCCAACTGAGCAAAGCACATTTTCAGTGGATGTCCAGGGAGAAAATCTCCATCACAGTACATTTATATTAACATGTGAATTTTAGACTGTTCTCAGAAAAAAGCAGTTGCATTTCTGATGAAAAAAACAATTATGAGAATGGTATATACAGTGGTGTACTTACATTAACAATTGTTAAGTCTATACAGTTCTTGTAGCTCTAAAATCTTCAGGAAGTAAATCAATTGATACTGCAGAAGGGAAAACATTATAAAGGAGAACTTTGGTGTTCTTAACATTCAGTAAAGAGGTTTGCAAAGAGTTCAAGATATGTAATGAAGTTCAGTTATAAGATTATGTAGGAAGGGAGAGTTTACTTTTTTATAGTTTTGTAAAGAGTTCAAAAGATATAATAAAATTATTAAATTATGCACGGGGGAGGGTAGATCTAAGTAGTGTACAGCAGGATAGTGGTGTAAGATTAGTTCTATTTAGGCTGTTTGTTTCAAATTGGTGTATCTAGAAGGTATACAGGGGATACATAACAGAGGTAGAGCGGTGGATGGGGACAGTTAGAAAAAGAGAAAGATGAGAAGTGTTGTTTAAGGGGGGGTTGGGAAAAAGGATGTATTGATTCAAGTGCAGGAGCAAAAGTTGTTAAGGGTGTAATGACTCAAGTAGAGGAGGGCAAAAAGTTGGGGATAAGCAATAAGAAGCTGGTGCTTTCATTAGAGGTATCCACCTGGTGACGAACATGAGCACGACCAGGATCGGGTAAGGCATTGTTTGAGCTGGATTTTATAGCTTGGGAGTTTGTTAGTCATTTTTATTGTGTTGGGTTGCTTTTCCAGAGTTTGGAGATGTAAAAGGAATATAGTAAGTCCTTCAATTAATTATTTGCTTTAGCAGTGCTTAGCAGAAATATATCACCAGAATGGAGGCCCCTTGTGGGGGTGTAGAACAGTATGTTTTTTAATGCATGGCATTGTTCAAGACTATGCATCAGTTTTTGTATGCTATAATTAGCTGAGAGTATGTTATTTAGTTAAGCTCTAGCCACTTTGGCTGCTTTACGGCTTGGCCATGATGAGTTTGGTGTGCAGTGTTGCCAGCAAATTTAGCTGCTTAGTTGTATCAGGAGGCTAGTTTGTCTTTTAGTGTAGAGATTATGTTTGTAAGGCTAGGTGAGGCACATAAGAGGGCTGGAAGCAAAGAGGATGAGGCTAGGGCTTTTCTTGCTGGGTCTGTAAGGTACTGTTTTGACCCGTAAAGTGTGCCAAGTGTCTAGTGGGTCTTTTTAATTGTTTAAAGAATATATGGATGAAATTTAAGACTCTTATCTATTACAATGCACAGTAATTTAGTATGTGTTACTACCTCAGTTTAGTATTATTTGATGTAAACAAGAAAGATTGGTTTTGACAGAGATAATGTTTTGGGGTGAAGAGCATCAGTTTTACCTTATTGGTATTAATGAGTAGTTTTTAAATTTTCAGCCAGGTTTCAATTGAAGAGAAAGAAATTTGAGTGATATCTTGCAGTCTGGATATTGTGGGAGCTGCACATATTAAAGTTGAATCATCTGCACATTTTACTATACTATACTTTGTCTACGGCAATGTGAAGCTTGTTTGTAAAAGTACTTAAGAGCCATGGGGACACCTTTGTTAACTGGAAGAGAAGTCCTGTTGCCATTTGATGGCTTGTTTTATAAAATGGGAATAAAAATCTAAACTGTAACTGAAGTACTGAATATTGTAAAGGGGATAAAAAGAAATGGAGATGAATCTTTAGAAAAAGGGAAGGAGCAAATTACACAAATAAATGGAATATGCAGGAACAATTCAAGCAGAATAATGTTCAGGAGGACGACGAGGAGTGACATTTATGTGTAAGCAGGAACTGAACAATTTATGTTACAGTGAATAATCGTTAAAAAGACAATATGTGTATGGCATAAAAACAATGAAAATGTCACTATGGCTTGTTTTCTATGAATGTATGTGCACCTATACCATTATGTATATTGTGATTTAATTAACATAGGTTCATACTAGGCTACCTGCTTTCGCCACCCATTTTAAATTAATTTTGCTATGCCCCTTTTCGAGGTTAGTATACTGTGCCCTCAGTGACACAGAAGTGATACCTACGATCTCCCATCCACTCATCAAGATTCCTCTTGAAGAGAGTCAATGAGGGACTCTGCCTAACCTGGACTGGGATTTTATTCCAGAGTGAAGGGAGCCTCTGGGTTATGAATCTGTCCCTCCAGCATGTCCTATTTATTTCAGTGCTGAGGTTCAAGTCTCTCGAGCACGTAGCTCGATGGGATTTGGATTTTCTGAGGTGCAGCATGTCCATTAATTCCGGGTTGGACATGGCTTTATACATCAGAAAATATAAATACGTATAATACGTATATATTACTTACTTACATAAGTAAGTATAAATACGTGTATTTATAACATGTTTAAAAAATATAAACAGATGCCAAATATTTGACTGGGACCTAAATAATGCAATGGAAGTTGTAACAGCTTGTTTACATCATTAAATAAACATCTAAAAAAACTGAAGCAAGGACTTCTAAGACAAACCCAAAAGGAGAGACAAAAAATCTCCAAAGCCAACAATTTTATTTGCATTCGGAGATCAGAATCTTACAAGCAGTCAATGTAACAATACCAAAATATCTGCAGACTGAACAGTGCCAGTCATACATCTTACATCAATCTCCTCTTTAAGGCAAGTTGAGCCCCATGTCTGCAAATGCAAGTGTGTGTGTGTGTGTGTGCGTGTATTATTAATATAACACAGTATGGTAGTACTGGCCAGAATGAGGTAGAACAATAAAGTAAACTGAACTGTTGCTTTAAGAAGACAGACGGATGATTTACGCATGGCTCAATTAACAGAACCAATTATAGGATTAAATGACATATAAAAGAAAGGGCTGCAAGTTTTACCAAACCAGAGGTATTGTTCTCATATAGAGGGGGAATGGTTGCCAAGAACATTGGTTCCAAGTGCTACTGCAGTAAGGAAGAAACACTGTGAACTATTCTGGAAAGTAGTAAAAACACAAAAAGTTTGCATTTCTCTTTTACTTAAAGTGGTTTGTCACATTTCAGTGACTTGCCTTTTGTACCACCATATATGGTCCATAAAATGCAGATTAGCATTCTCATCCCATCGGTGAACGTTTTCAGTCTCCTCTTTACTAAAAAGTATCTCTTGTAAAATGTTTTCCTCATGATAATGCCACTGAAAATTAAAGGTGATCTTTAACTTCAGTGACATCAACTCAGGAAATGTGAGATGCAGCCACAGGCTTTAAAGTATGCATGCTGGACAAAATAAAAAAAGAAAATTTTTAGTCATTCCTCATTAGGCCAGTCATTGAATATAATGCCCTCGTTGACATGCATCTGCAAAGAAACATACAATGACTGGAACAACAAAGATACCTTACTAAAAGGATACAAGGCCTAAAGAACATCCTACATGGTCTGACTCAAAAGACCTGTCACTATGCTCATTACCCCATAGACTACTAAGAGGTGACTAGCGTCTGGCATGCAAAGCATCTTCTGACTCAGTACTGATGAATTTACTGCAAATCAACAAGTCAAATGGCACTAGAAATGCTTGGTCTATGGATACAAACCTCTTCTGCAACATCAACAGAACTGTTTGGAAGGGCAGGTATATCTCACTGAGGATACTGTTGCTCTGGAACAGACTCCACATCCACATAAAACAAAGTTCATCCCTGTCCATATTCAAGCACAGCTTGGATCTAGGGATAGGAAACAGAAAATTTACCTTTGGACTGCCTATGTACCACTAATGGACAGAAGCAGCTCCAAAATGCTTTATCTTATGCATGGGTCTCCTCAAATTATCTACAATATGATCTCAGTTACTCTCATTAGGAGTAATAAGCAATTATCGAGCAAGGGATGGGTAAAGCCAGTCCCAAACTAAATGGGATAGCTTAATTCAAGCACAAAAAGGGAAACTGTCTATTCTTAAAGGGGCTTGCAAAAGCAGCTAGCCTAGTACTTACCTATGAAGTCTAGAGTCCATTAAATTCTATAAAATATCACTAAGGTGACACCACTGAGGGCGACACTACATTTATTTGGGCTGTGGTTTCAATAAATAGTTTACAAAGCTTTTTATTACAAAAAAAGTGACCAAAATAAATAAGAATGGACTAAGGGATAGTGTATTGTGACACTTCACTCACTGGATGCCATGATACACTTTGAAAGTGTGGCAAAACATTTATCCAACTTAGGGCCTTGGCTAACATCTCGAAAGAGTTTAGAAAATTAGTAAAACGTATGTAAATATCCTCCTATTAAAATGTACCAATCACATTATCTCATCAAGTATTACAAAATAATACCCATGTTTTGAAACATAAATCACCCTTTCTTGCTTTTTCCACAGTTTAAGGGATTAAGAACGGCAATATAAAGAAGGTATTCCTTTTGGTAGGCAACTCTTATCAGTGTGGGAGTAGACCATCGATGAGGGAATGCAAACACCACATTTTATAAGAGTACAACAAAGACCAAGGAATAGAGTCAGAAAAGCAAGCCCTAGAGGTAGAAAACTTGCCTAAGGTTACGGGTGAATAATGAGAACCTGCACCACAGAAGGAAAGTACAGTTGTGTAAAATCTTAACATAACAGTACATGCCCTTCACTTCACTGTTGCAGTATTGTCAACATGAGGGATTCCCTGCCATGGGTGGCCTGACATCCAGCCAGTATACCAAAGCCTTTAGGTTAACAATATGCTGTACATGATACGTATGCACCCCTCGCAAGGTGTAGGGCATAAAGGTGACATCCGGAAGTATCATCTTCAGAACTGAGAGTCCCAGGAGGAACAATAGCCCTAGGATATCAGAGGATAACATACACATCCAGAGGGACAAAAGACCAGGGGGAGGAGAGAGCAAGTGAATACTGCAACAGTGAAGAGAAGGGCATCTACTGTTATGGTAAGATTTTAAAACCATCTCTAGCCCTGGATATGACACTGAACTTGTAGTGCTTGTTAAAGTATGCACCAAAGACCAAGTAGCTGCTTAAGGACAGAATTAGTATCCAAACCCTTGGAAAAAGCACCAGAAGAAGCCACAGCCCTAGCAGAGTGAGCCTTAACCAGAGAAGGAAGGCTGTTACCATGATAAGAAAAACAAAATGAAATTGATTTAGAAATCCAAAAGAAAACAGTCTGCTTGGAAACTGCCAAACCTAATGCTTTAAGATGAAAAGAAACAAAAAGATGATCAGATTTTTGAAAATCGTTAGTTTTGTTCAAATAAAACCTGAGTTGCCTATGCACATCCGAAATGTGCAACACCTTCTCACTAGCAAACTGCACAGAAGGGAAAAAAGCAGGCAAATTAATAGACTGATTAAGAGACAACTCATTTACCACCTTAGGCATGAAAGAATTATTGGTACGAAGGGACACCCTGTTCTTATGAAAAAGTATAAAAGGAAGAACAGCCATAAGGGCTTGAAGCTCAGACACTTGTCTGGCAGAAGTAAGGGCTAACAAAAGAACAGTCTTCCAAGAGCAATGCTGTAAGAAAGGAAGCTAGTCAAAACAAAACTAAGATCCCAGGAAGGAGGAACAGGCTTCCTGGGAGGTCTCATATGAAGGACGCCTTTAAGAAACTGTTTGACCTTGAACCTAGAGACTGAAGGCATGCAAGCAGAAATAGTTGACAGATGGGCTTTAACAGAAGAATATGCCAACCCAACATTGAGCAATTCACACAAATAAGAGAGAACCAAAGGAACATCCAGGAGAAAGTGGGTCCAGGTTACAAGAAAGACACCAAACAGAAAACCTCTTCCATCTGGATACTTCGGATTTTCTAGTAGTGGGTTTCCTGGCCTCCTGCAGAACTGGAAGAACATCCTCAGGAGAAAAAAGTTGCTTACAGGGAGTCAAAATCCTATCACCCACAGTATCAGTTGAAGAGTGGTCAGGTGGGAATGGATGAGAGTTCCCTTGTCTTGTGTAAGATCTCCTCTCTTGTGAGGTAACTTGCGACGATTGTCCTTGGCTAAGTGCAGAAGAGGGAATCCATGCTGTCTGGACAAAAGGGAGTCACCAGCAAGATTTGGAATGAGAAGAAGGGGAGGGAAGGCATAAAGAAACATCTCCTTCCATGAAGAAGATAGGGTGTCCACCTCCCAAGCCACAGGACATGTCGAGTCCTAGCACAAAATGGAGGAAGATGTCTGTACAGAGGGAAGGCAAAGAAATCTACCTGAGGAATACCCTGCTACTGGACAATGTCCAGAAACACATCACTGTGAAGCATCCACTCATGAGACTGTGCTATGGACCTGCTCAGGGAGTATGCCACAAAATTCTGACTTGAAGGAATGTACACCACTTGACTTGGCACTGAATCACTAGCTCCCAAGCATGGAGTGCCAACTTGCAAAGAAGATAAGATTTTTGTCCTTCTTGTTTGATATACCACATCACTGTGGTGTTGTCTGTAAAGGTTTTTAGAGGCCCTGGAGAAAACAAAGGATGGAAAGCAGTTAGGGCCAACAGAAGAGATCTCATCTCATTGATATTTACGTGCTCCATCTGTTGCTGAGGAGACCAAAGGCCTTGCATCTTTAATTTTCCAAAGGAAGCCCCCCAATCCCCATCTGAAACATCTGTGAACAGCTCCTGAGAGGGAAGCAGGGGATGAAAGGGAAGCCCTGGACTCAAAGTCACTTTGTGAATCACCCACTGAGATTCCAACCTGAGACATGGAAGAAGAGGAATTGGAAACTTTAGAGGATGTGAATGCTGAACCCAAATTGACTTTGGCTACCACTGAAGCTTTCTCATGTGCTGTCTGATGAATGGAAGCATAGGGATAATGGATGCCATTAATCCCAGAACCCTTAGAAATTCACTGGTTGAAATCAAGGCCAGAGGAAAAAAAGAGACTAAAAAAAGGAAATCAGAGTCAAAGCCTTGGGAGGAAGCAGGGGTGTTAGTATAGGAACAGTCTGGATCCTGCATCCCAAAAAAAAAAAAATTATCCCGTGATGGGGACAGGAAGGACTTTTGAAAATTTACAGTGAAGCCCAGGCTTTGCAATAGAGCAATGACCCATGGAAGGTGCTGCAAAAGAATCTCTGTAGAGGAGACTTGAATAAGGAAATACCTGAATGCCTTTGAGCCTGCACAAAGCAATCATAGGAGCTAGACATTTGATGAATACTTTTGGGGCAATAGAGAGGCTGAAAATGCCAAGAAGCAACAGAGAAATGTAAAAACTTCCTGAAAAGGGTATGAATAGAGATATTGAGGTAAGCATCCTTGACATCCAGAGAAACCACAACAGCCTGAGGAAGCAGTACAGGGAACAAAATCTGGAGGGATAACATTCGAAAGGAAGAAACCTTCAGAAATGTATTCAGGCAAGAAAGATCCAGAATGGGTCTCCAAGTGCCCTTTTTCCTGGGAAGCAAAAACATTTTGGGATAAAATACCTTCCACCTTTTAGCAGGTAGAACCTTTTAAATAGTTTCCTGAATCAAGACCCTGAAGCTCCTATGGAAAAAAGCTTAACTAGTCTTGAGGTGGCTGAGGAATGGCCATGAAGGGGGGAAAAGATTTCCAGACCATGAAGTACCTACAACGAATGATGGAAAGAACCCAAGAATCCAGACTTATGCTTAACCAGACAGGAATAGACAGAGAAAGATGATGGCTGGGAAGAATTGGTTGTCAGACAGTACCTAGTTTATCAGGAAATGAAGGCTTCTGAGCAGAAGGGGGTCTGTGTAGACTAAGCGGGGGAACCCTCCTAAAACCCTTCTTTCCTATAGGAGGAAGATGAGACTGCATTCTAACTAAATCCGGTTTATTGGGATAGTTTCTCTAGAACTTTGTTACAGGAGAAACAAAAATATTTTCAGGTCTTGTAACTCCTTGCATTTTTCCTGCAGGGACTTGAACAAATCAGCTGCAGCAGCACCAAACAAACGTGTGTTGTCTAGAGGAGCATCCATCAACTTAGCCTTAATACCATCAGGCAGAGGTGGAAGCTGCAGCCAGGAATAATATCTCAACACAGAGCCAGAAGCAACAGCTCTAGGGAAGCATCTGCTGCATCATAACTGCATTCAATGGAATGGCAAGCTACCTGGGAAGAAACCCCTAATACAGAAAAGGCAGAAGTCTTACCCTCAAAATCAGGAAGGTCAGAAATAACCTGACAAGCCTGAGAAAGGAGTGCCAAATCATATCCAGTTGTGTAAGTCTGATAATTAACAGCCCGAAAGGCTAGGGTGACTGACGTATAAACTTTTTTACCCGGTCTTTCCATGGTCCTTCTGTCCTTACCAGAAGGAAGAAGCTTAGTAGAAGGCAGCAATTTAGAAGGCTTGTCAGATGCCACAGAGACCACCGAGGGGGTCAACAGATGGACACATATAAAGGAATTTGCAGTCATCAGGCACTTTATAAAACCAATAAGCATGAGGCTGAGAGTCTGGGGCCTGAGACACAGAAGAAAAAGCATCCAAATAAAGCATGCAAAACAGAAGGAACAGCAGAGTGCTAGGAGACTCCATCAGAAGTTCATAATATCTCCTCTGCACTTCAGACACTTGGGAACAATCCCATTTAAATAACTCCAACATTTTGTCAATGGTATTCCCAAAAGAAATTTCCTCAAAAGAATATTCGGGACTAGAAGACTCCTCTTCCTTACAGCCATAATCCAAAGGGGAAAGAATGTGGGTAGAATAGGCCAGGGATTCCTCATCAGAATCCACTTCTTCCCAACAGGAATCCTGATCCCTAGATCTCTTAAGGGAGGAAGATGACTAAGGAGGAACCAGGACAGAGACCCCCTGAGGAGGCTTCAAGGCTATAACAGCATTGAACAAACCCTGTGTAAAATTCTGCCATTCACTTTGAGGGTGTCTTTAGGAGCAGAAGAAATAGGCTTTGTCTTTTGCTTCTTTTTTAAAGGGACATCCACATTATGAAACGCAGAAGGCTCTGATGTCAGCCTATGTTCAATAATCATAGTCAGCACTTCCTCCCTCACCAGTATCTGAGGAACCCCCCCCCCCCCTAGGTCTTTTGGTGATAATCAGCCAAGGCTCCCCCTGAACATCTGAAACTGACTTCTGCAAGGCCCCAGAGGACATGCAAGAAGCCAGATCCATGCCTGCCTCCAAACTAGTCATGGCAGAGGAATCCAACCCAGGAACCAGATGATCCTCTGGGCTTTCACCAGCTTCGAGAGAGACGTCCAGAGGAGGAGGCACAGCCAAAGAATCTGACCTAACTTTTATGGCCTTATTCCTTTGAAGACGGATGATACTCAGGCCAGGAAGTACCTTCCATAACATCTTTTGCTAAAAGCTTTAGACACTGGTTTTCAAGATAGATAGCAAAGGATGAAAGATGACTACGTAAGGTCTTTGGAACAAAAGCCTGACAAACAGTACAGGACATATCATTGTGAGAAGCATCTAAATAAAACAAGCACTGCTTGTGATGGTCTTTATGGGGAAATCTGTCTCCCACACTGGCATTTACCCTTTCCGGATGACATGAAACCCCACAACAACACAAATGCAAAAGCAAAAAAAAGGATAAGCAAAAAGCCCAATGGGGCACTCATCTGAATGGCTAGGTACACCAGCAACAACTCGAGCGATCAGACTGATGATCAAAGATGGCGTTTAGAGTGGCAGCAAAGAAGTTCTGAGGATGATGCATCCGGAAGTCACCTTTATGCCCTATGCCTTGCAGAGGGAGCATACGTGTGATGTATGGTGTATCATTAACAATCTCAAGGCTTTTGTATACTGACTGGAAGTCGGGCCACAACTGACAAGGGCTCCTTCATGCTAAGACTACTACAACAGTGAAATGAAAGGATATACACTGGATAGAAAAAGTGTACACCACCTCTGTTAAAATGCCAGGTTTTTGAGATATAAAAAAGTCTTCTTCTCCTTTCGGCTTTTTCCCTGTTAGGGGTCGCCACAGCGAATCACCTGTTTGCTCAGGATTGGCAGTGGAGTTTTACAGTGTCGAGTTCCCAGCCCGGCGGCCAACCTTCCACAGAAGACACACACATGCATGCACTCACGCCTAGGGCCAGTTTCGAGTATCCACTTCACCTACAACATGTCTTTGGGATGTGGGAGGAAACCGGAGCACCCGGAGGAAACCCACACGACCACAGGGAGGACATGCAGACTCCACACAGAAGGCACCCCAGCTGAGGATCAAACCGGAGAACTTCTTGCTGTGAGGCGGCAACGCTAACCTCTAAACCACCGCGGCTGCCCACAATGAAAAAGGAAGTACTTATAGTAAATGCTAGAGGAGCTCCAATAGTGAAAGTAGAGGGAAAAAGATAGTAATGACAGATTTGCAGTAGTAAGGGACAACTGGCAAGGGAGGAGGACTATGTTGGCATGTATTTATATTCCACTTTTGGGAGAAATAATCAGCTTTCAATAGAGAATATTACTTTTAAGTGGGGGAACTGGAATCTGATTTGCAAAACTGAGGATGCATCTGGGGGACCAAGAAGGGAAAATAGAACAAAAGATGGTAGGTTTCTGAATAAATTTAAGAAAATATTTTGTATGAAAGACGTGAATTCAGTAGTAGGAACTTGGAGAAATGTACATATTCCACAAGGTACAATAACTGGGCTAGACTAGACAGAGATTATGTTTAACAGGAATGTGTGCTTTTAATTGAAAGTTTCAGCAAACATTCAATAACAATTTCAGAACATGAGCCAATAACAGATAAAAATGCAGGGTAATGAAGTACAAATGAGACACTACCATTTCCCCACATACCTTTTAAAAAAATTAATTTAAGGAATGGGAAGAGGAAAAAAAATGAGAACAATAAATCATTTCAAAACTTTTCTCACCTTTAATATGACACATAACCTCTACAATTCAATTGAAAAGCAAACAAATCTGTTAGGGGAAAACAAAAAAATAAATGTACAATAAGCTGGTTGCATAAGCATGCACACCCTTAAACTAATACTTTGTTGAAGCACCTTTTGATTTAATTAATCATTCAGTCTTCTTGGGTACACACCTGCCATCAATTAGAGAGACTCTGATTAACCCCAAATAAAGTTCAGCTGTCCTAGTAGGATTTTCCTGACATTTATTCCATTGCCTGCTACAGCAAAAGCCATAGTTTGCAGACAGCTTACAAAGCATCAAAGGGACCTCATTGTTGAAAGGTATCAGTCAGGAGAAGGGTACAAAAAAAATTTCCACAGCATTGGATATACCATGGGACACAGTGAAGACAGACATCAAAAAATAGAGAAAATATGGGACAACAGTGACGTTTCAAAGAACTGGATGTCCCTCCAAAATTGATGAAAAGACGAGACAAAAACTGGTGAGGGAGGCTGCCAAGAGACCTACAGCAACACTGAAGGAGCTGCAGGAATTTCTGGCAAGTACTGGTTGTGTACTACATATGACAACAATCTCCTGTATTCTCCTTATGTTTGGACTATTGGGGTAGGGTTGCAAGAAGGAAGCCTTTTCTACACAGATAAACATTCAGGCCTGGCTAAAATTTGCAAAATAATACATCAAGCCTCCCAAAAGCATGTGGGAAAATGTGTTATGGTCTGATGAGACCAAGGTTGAACTTTTTGGCCGCAATTTCAAACGGTACGTTTGGTGCAAAAACAACACTTTCAATCACCAAAAGAACATCAACCCCACTGTGAAGCACGGTGGTGGCAGTATCATGCATTGGGGTTGCTTTTCTTCAGCTGGAACTGGGGTTTTTGTCAAGGTGGAGGGAATTATGAACAGTTCCAAATACCAGTCACTTAGGTTCATAGGTTGGTACTAGGCTATCAGCCCTAGGGCCTATACCAGCCTAGCCATAACAATTCCCTGGCTATTTCTTCCCACACTACTTACTTCCCTGGACCCCCGTCTAGCAGGGCGACTGATGTGATTCCCGGGGTGAATTTCTTTTCTCCCATCCAATTGTCAAGGTTCCTTTTGAAGAGGGCCAAACAGGCACTCTGCTTGACATTTATGGGCAATCTATTCCAGTCTGGGGAGTCTCTGGGTCAGGAACCTATCCCTCCAGCATGTTTTGTTTATTGTGATGACAAGGTTTAGATCCCTGGAGCGTGTGGCTCTGAGGGATTGGAATTTCTTTAAGTGTAGCATGTCCAACAGCTCTGGGTTTGACATGGCCTTGTATGTTAAGCAGAAATCGCCTCTGAATAGACGATATGCGACAGAGTATAGCTGGAGTTTTTTAAGGCGGTCAGCATAGGGCATCTGCTTTAGGCCTGTGATTCTTTTAGTGAGGTATTTCTGCGGCCTTTCCAATTGTTGCAGATGTCTTGAGAGGTAAATACCAAACGGGGGGTTGTATTCTATAATGGGTCTAATGAGGGATGAGTACAGTGGGACAATGACCTCCTTTTTTCTGGATGAAAAGCCCTTATTGATGAGGTGTGCCACATAGAAGAATTTCCTGACTGTTGTGGCGATGTGGTTATCGAAGGTGAGACCACTATCCACCCATGTCCCCAAGTCTCTTATCACACTTTCGGTGTTTAGTGTACTGCCATCTATATGGTAATTCACGGATACATGTTTTTTCCCTTAGGGGATAACTATACATTTCTTGGCATTGAGCTTGAACCCATGGCTTTGGCACCAAGCATCTGTTTCTGTAAGGCCCTTTTGTAGAGTATCCAGATAATTTGGGGATTCAATAATGGCTCCCAGTTTGCAGTCATCTGCGAACTTTGTTAGACAGAGTCCCTTAGTGTTGGCCTGTACTTCAGAGAAGTAGATGCCAAACAAGAGCGGTCCCAGGACTGAACCCTGAGGTACTCCACTTGTCACTTGTCTGGAGCTGGATTTGGAGTCGGCTACTTTTACAGTGTGGGTTCTATCAGTAAGCCAGTTAGCAACCCACTGGGTGATGTAGGGATTAATGCCCAGCTTAGTAAGTTTATCTATGATTCCAGAGCGGGGGATTGCCTAAAACCTTCAAGCGTCTGCTAGAAGGCTGAAAATGAAGAGGAATTTCATCTTTCAACACAACAATGACCCCAATCACACATCCAAATCAACAAAAGAATGGTTTCACCAGAAGAAATTTAAAGTTTTGGAATGGCCCGGGCCAGAGCCCAGACCTAAATCCAACAAAAAATCTGTGGGGTGACCTGAAGAGGGCTGTACACAAGAGATGCCCTCGCAATCTGACAGATCGGGAGCGCTTTTGCAAGGAGTGGGCAAATATTGCCAAGTCAAGATGTGCCATGTTGATAGACTCCTACCCAAAAAGACTGAATGCTGTAATTACATCAAATGTTGCTTCAACAAAGTATTAGTTTAAGGGTGTGCACACTTCTGCAACCAGCTTATTGTACTTTTTTATTTTTTATATTTTTTCCCCTAACAGATTTGCTTGTTTTTTCAACTGAATCGTACAGGTTATAGGTCACATTAAAGGTGGGAAAAGTTTTGAAAGGATTTATTGTGGTGTCAGGGGTTTGTACACTTTTTATATCCACTATATATATCAATACACACATGGCAGAGCAGTTTGCATGCACCTTGAAAGCACTGAAACCTGAACAGAATTCTACATTTTGTCAGGCTAAAACCAAAAGCCCCAGAAATGCAGAATACTAAGCTGCACATCAATGCTAAGGAGGGGAAATGAAATCTAAGAAAAATACTTCACTAGTGTAGCAAAAGAGGAAGTAGCAGTACCTGGTCAGAGCTCTAAACACACCTTCGACTGTTTAATATACACACACATAAGATAAGATTTCAGACAACCGGAACATGTCAGTAAGAAAAATAAAAACTGAAGATTCATTTTATTCTGAGATATCTTTTGTAGGCTAGTGTTCACACAGAGACAGAAAGCTACCTAAAGAAAGACAGAGGAGAAAGTAAGAGTATACAGAAAGACAATAAAATAAAAGGGTGTATTTTCAAGTTGGTGTTAACTTCATTCACAGTTTCTTCATGACCTTAAACTTTGGAAACAATCCCTACTCGATACTTAGATGCACTGACTGCTAATACACATCTCAGCAGGCCAAATCAAGTAAATCAAATTGTATAAAGTACTTAGATGCACTGACTGTTAATAAAGACCTCAGCAGGCCAAATCAAGTAAAGTGCAGCTAAGCAAATAAACTACCATTACTAGCCAACTCTGATACTTGCAATTAATCTCAAACAATCTGATTTTATTTAACTTGGTCAACATTTTTTCTCTGAAGGCTTCATCAGATTTAACAGCCGTTTATGCCCCCATGTCTGCTCCAACATAGCTGGAAATATATCAGAGATCTTCCTCCACGTTTTGCTTCTATACCAACCCTCTTCCTGGGATGGGTGAGCAACATCTATAAAGCAGATCTCTGTGGGGACAATACCATCTCTGTATTACAGCAACAAAGTTTATTATTAATGCAGAGCTATTTTTTTAAATAAGGCTAAACTTAGAACTGTTCACCAAAAGGCACAACTGTGGGTATCCACTTTCAATTGAGCTGTGATGTGGGTAGGGGCAGCCAACATCCATTTCTTCTATGTATTTAGGATTAAAAGTACTAAATCTGTTTCAGTTATTTCTGTTGAGATTCTATAAACTGATTCGGCACCTTGTTTTGCCAAACATGTTGGTTTTATTTGGATTTCTTGGATTTCTCACACAAATGTAATATTTTGACAGCCTGGTATTCACAAGACCGTCTTCTGTTGATCCATTTCTAGTCCTATTTCTTCATCCTAGGGTTGGGCTACATTAAGAATTTGCTAGTCACAGCACTATCACTTCAGACATCTCTAAAATCCAAACTTTTCTGTTAGTTGCTTAACACAGCAGTATTACCTGGGGTACTCCTCCTCTGGTTAACATTTTCGATTAACTTAAGTGCTCATGGTTTTTGTATTACAATATCGACTTCTCAACTGTTCTTTTTATCCACTGCTTCTAGAGTGCCCAGTCACAAGTGGATCAGTATTTTCACATTATCCCTCTAACATATATTCATGCAATTGTTTTTTTCTGTTTATTGTGGTAGCAAAGTACAACCATAACAATGCAGAATGTGATAAGAACTGAACTTCACTTTCTTGAAACATGAATGTTCTTGGCTCTTCCATTAAACATAAAAGGTATTTTAAACGTCTCTTTCCTTAAATTCAAGGTATAAGCTGTACCTTATAGGAAACCAAGCTTAATTCTTTAAGAGGGCCTACAAGTCATGAAAACAATGGATATTGCTAGAAGTGCATCCACCTCGGGGGGGGCAGAAAATCAGGCAGATGGAGTATAAGAAAGTCTATAAAACTTCTAAGGCACGGATAAGGATGATTCTTCATTTCTGAAGAAAATTATGATTCGAATCGGGCTGGGACAGACCCAACCCATACAATTACAATGCAAGTAGACTTCATCACATTTGCTAGATACTCTACCCCTTGAAATCAGACTACCATGACTTTGAATGGTACTCGGCTGTGCTATCTTGGAGTTCTCTCTTAGTATAAATCTGGAGGGGCACAAACCAAACTGAGCAGGAGTTTACATCTGCACTCCATCAAGCAGATCAGCATCATAATCAGGTAAAATCTTCAAAGGTCCCAATGTTTCCAGATACTTTACACCCATCTCAGATATCAAAGGAAGACGGGGCATAGTTTAACACATATCTGATTGTAAGGAAAACCTAAAACTGATTCATTAACTCATAGTAAAACTCATAGACCACAAAATATCTCAAACAATTTTCTATAAAGGTTTTAAGAAGGGCTTTTCTGATACTCCTATCTATTACTGAAGTCTACTTGCTTGAGGGCTACCTCTCTTACTCAGCATGTCTTGCGACAGCTGTATTACTGGGAAAAAAAGTTAAGGACTTGACTAATCTGCCAGGTGCAGACTTGATTATTCTCCTTTCCACAGAAACCAAAATATCTGCCAAAGTTTTGGAAGGATACAATGAACAAATGTTTGTGAAATTATTCCGCACTATGCAATTTAGCTTCATTGCAAATGGAAAGGGAGGACCTAATCTCATCAGAATATGGCTGGAAATGAACTTTGGAAATGTCCTAGTGAAATTAACCCTGATCAGTATGGATACCAAACCAGTGTTAAGATCGCAGTTTCTTCCATTTTTTAAGACTTTATGCAGTGACTGTTGTGAGAGAATTTTATTTCAGCAGGTTTCCACTTGTTTCGTGACTGCTGGAGAATGGTGTTCTGGCTTTCTCGCAATGTTAATATAGTGCAAATTATACTGACTACTGTGTGTGTACACATGCTCACTGCTCCCACACCAGTGATGTATGTGCAGCTTGAATGTTCAAAAGAATAGTCTACAAGTGTCTTGAAAATCCAACTTTTCACCGGTAGCAGAGGATGGTTTACTAACTACAGAATCCCACCTTTATTTGATGAAAATAAGCCCTAAGAAAGATGATGTCTTTGATAAAGGTGACAATGCTGGTCAAAAATGCAAATGCATCTCCACTAAGTGGGTGTGCACCTTCAAAGAAACTCCAGAAAGGCCACTTTTTTAAAATCACATCTTGTGGCTACAGACTTTGAACATTTTTCAAGAAAAGAATCTAAATCTTTATCACAATGTGCATCACTATCTCCTTTTGGCTATAATCTGTCAAAAGCAGGGAAAATTTATTGCTTGGACATTAAGTTTTAATTTTTGCAAGGTATAGAGCTCACTTGACATTTATGTCTGTCCTCCTTCTGAAGTAAGATGATTGGGCCAATTGTGGGAATGGAGAAAGTGCGATTCTGCAGCTTAAAGGTTCCAAACAACAATGAAAGTGCCTTGAAAACTCTCCTAGTTTGCTCAACCTTTTCAACTTGAGGCTTCCTTGAAAATAAGTGGAATGACCCAGTCAACAAAAAAGTATGCAAAAACAACGTATGCCTGCAGCTGCAGGTTGCTCAACACAGCAAGGATCCAAAACATTTCCCGGTTTACATACCCCACCCAGGTTCAGTCTTGTCCAGTAGGAGGAGCATCTTCTTAGGCTGCTCCCCTCCTCTGGAGTAATTTTGAAATATGCAAAATTTCAACTTCCCTCTGGTTCAGCCTGACATCCATCAACTGCTACCTTGACTACAGAATTTGTTGGGCATTTCTGCATTCAGATGGGCTTCTACTACTGGGTCATGCGTTCGTTTCTACTTTCTTCATCCCTACAGATGATCGCAAAATCGTGCCTCTTGGCATTAGGGCTTTTGGTGGGCGATATTGTACTTGAGGGCCTCACCAGTTCGTTTCACGCAGAAGTAGGCGTGTCGCGAATTGAGTGACAACCCGGTCTGCATATATAACTTGCTCATGCATACATGATAGGAGAATATTAAACGTAAATTAAATGTAAGCGGTTTTGCAAATCTCACTTTACGGTCATTCAGTCTATTTATTCAGAAAACCCGAAATTTTAACAGCGCACTCTATAATTCAGGAATTTACAAACGTGGAAAAAAATGGTAAAGGACGCCCATAACACACACACTTTCCTAGTGTTAATACAGTTGACCTAAGTCAACGGTCAGAACCATGCCTCTCGCACAGTAAAAAAAAGCCTGATGACATGCGTTTTTCTGCTAACGTTTGATTTTGCTGAATCATTTTTGGTCTCATTTGTTTGGACAGTAAAAAGCCTGAGGAAATGTGTTTTGCTGCTAACGTTTGGCGGTTTTGTTTCTCTGTTGGTTACGGTGCAATAAAACCTGTCAATTACTGATGTTGGTAACAGTTTACTGTTATATTTATTGTCATAGTACATGTCAGTGCACTTGTTTTCTTTTTACATTTTGTTGTACATTCGGAGGGAATGCATATTCATGAATGACATATCATGGGGGTGGGTTTTGGGTGGGACTTGCTACTGCACATCTGGTGAGGCCCTCAAGTACAATATCGCCTTTTGGTGCAACTGCCTCTCCTTAGCTTTGTGCAGTCTGAAAAAGGCTTCGCCAAACTAAGAGATAAACTTCTGTTTAAAAGAGTGGAAAGGAAAGAGAACCATCTTTAAAAATATACAACCAAGTCCTTTCCCTACTAAGGTCCAGCTGCTCAATCTTTTTCCTGAAAGTAACTCAACTCTTGGCAATACAGAACCAGGTAAAGGCAGCTTATATTGTGTTTAGACACCACACTGTAAATCTAGATACAGTATTATGAAAGGAGAGAAAGCGAATGACAGGTCAGCAGATAAACTGTTTACTGAGCTACAAACTAACTGCTACAAAAATCTATCAGGGACACTTTTTGTTAAACGTGTACCATTACATCCTGGGAAAATACCTGTAACGTCTATTACTAAGGTTACCTAACCATGCAAGTTGATCCTTGCTGCTCATAAATGATGTAAAAAATAGGAGAACAAATGAATGGAGCTCAGAGCAACCTCTGTGGGATGGGTTTTATGCATCACCACAAAAATGAAGTCTCATGCAGTGAGAAGGGTATATGCAAGTGCTATCCATGCTGCATATTCTCCTAACTGCTTACTACCAAATTAAGATAGTGCGGATTTCTAGTCTTTATAGTCTTTATATCTGAAGTTGGGGCAAAAGTTGAAACATAATACAGTATACTCACTGGTAGAAAAAAATTTACTTCTCCAGCTCTTTCTGTACAACACCTGCTTGGTTTACAAATCAGGTATGCTTTAAATTGTAAATTACCAAGGTAAACTTACAAAGTGCAATATGCACTCCTCCTATTATGATCTTACAAAACAGAAAGCATACAAATAAAAAGAATACATTAAAATAATGTGCCCTGTTTTGTAAGATAAAGTACAAGAAGCAAAGGTGTAACTTATTCACAAATCAACCTAAATAACATTAGACAGCAGCAGGTACATCACTTTAAAGATGTTACAGATGTGAGCGAAAAAAAGGCACAAGTAAAACTGTCTTGTGTTACGATTAGAGCAAAACAAGGCATACTTGAAAAACATAATAATTTCACTCAAATTCTTTTTCATGCCACTACCAAAGTAGATTCAAGTGCTGTTAGAAAAGGTATATAAATGTTTTATTTTGCTGATGCCCCAGAGGCTAAAAGATCAGCTAATTGTGAGCTCTGTAATCATACACATCCTCTTCCATTAACATGCGAATACTATAAGTTAATGAACTGTGACAGGGATGACGTACATCTGATGTGAAACTCAGAGGTCATCTTCTACTCTGATCCCATCACACTCATTAAAGCAGAACAAAGTAATGTCCAAAACATTCTGTTAAGGTTTCCACCAGCAGTTCATCAATTGATCTACTTCACCTGTCAAATCATACCCATCACAGAGAAGGGGCAGAAAATAAGCTAAACCAGCTAAGCCTTTAATCCCCTCTCAGTGACAGCAGAAATAACCCTAAAAGGAGGGATTCCACATGTTGAAATCTCATTGTTTAGAAACATACAGCCATACTAAAGTAAAATGAGTCTGTATGGTTTTGCATGCAAGTCTCCCTAGTTCAACAACAAAAATAGCAGTGGGTAGGGAACTATTTACCATCAGTTAACTCCTCAACCCTCTGTATTACATAACAGAATTTTTCCTTTATAGAATACCAAATATAGGTCATTGCAAAGCCTGTACAATATATACTACTGAAGTGGTACATCGAAACAAACCAACTTAAGAACAAGCAAATTCAACAACCATAAAGAGATGCTTTCTCCCACCTCAAAAAAGCATACATTTCTTCTAGCTACTAAAGAGCAAAAAAACACCTTCTGACTCAACAGTACAATGTGGAAAAAAAAAGGGTGTATTCTATAAAATCCCAGTTGGTGATGAGACCATCTGTAAAGAGAATGATCTGCACCCTTTCTGTGTACTACCTACAACTATCATAACAAACGGACAATGCATGAACTGAAAGTTTTTCACTGTAATACTACACAAGGAAAAATTCTATTCAGATTTACAGTTCAAATACAAGGGTTAACAGCCTTACAGAAACCAAAATCATACACATTTTCCTTAATTAACACTTGCACATTAGTTTTGATTTGCAGGGTCATTGCTGAAAATTATCTTTTTGGATTAGTCCTCTTAGTTGGATAAAGCAAAACATTCGTCTTCTGCAGTGACCTTTTCAGCAATATGCAACCAATGAAATACAGCTAATCAACAGAAAAATGGCAGTCACTAGTGATTATGTGCACAAGCTGTAGTGTGTGAATTACCTGAAATGAAACTTTCAGAGAACACATTAAGACATGATCAATGTCTTATTTAATGAACCCCAAAGGACTGGGACTGAACATCTCTCTATGAAATGCCAAACACAAAGGCTATTGATGAAGAGTCAGAAATCCTCCTGGCAGAAGTAAAAGCCATCAAGAAAACGTTCTTTTTAACAAGAAAAAAAAAAATTATACTGTCAAGTTATTGTGTTATATGAGTAAAAACATTTTGGAAAAAAAAAGAAAAGTCTTTTTAGAAGGGCAATTCAGGGCCACAAAAAAGTAGGTGTGAAGGGAGGAAAGGTCAGCTTTTCTGACACTAAGTAAACCCCAAGCTGGTACTAGATCTCACAATGGACAGCTAATTAAAAAATTACCCTTTAAAAAACTGTTCGCACTTTTAATTAAGCCAGTGAAGATTAGCAGAAGCCTTCATGTAAACTGAATATGGGAGCAAAGTGCACTATGATGAATAAATTACTCAGCCTGGGATCAAAAAAGTTAATCAAGGCTGGATGAGATGGTGGTTGAGAAGGGATGGGGTCTACTGCCTTGGCTGTAGCCCAAACTAAATGTGGTTGTCTCTATAGCTGTTATGGCTATTAAGTTTTTGGGGAAAAAATAATATGAAGCACTCGTGAGGAGAAAGAGGGTACAGTACAGTTAAGTAGCCAACTTACAACAACTGCAAATGTTCCACTGTGGTCACTGTTACAATCATAGCATTCTTGTTTTTCATCATTTTCTAGCACTTCACACCTGATCTTCAGCTGTCTCCAGGAGCACTTCTCACCCATTGGGTTTACAAGCATCTTCTTCCTTCCTTCCATTAACTACAACCCAGGCTCATGGTCCCCTTCCATCTGCTTGTAACATCCAGGAACAGATCAGCAATGGAGTGCACAGGTGCACTGTCCCACCTCCATGGCAACTCAGCCAGTGCCCAGCTGTCCTAACAGATTCAACCTATTGCATCAATGAGAATTTAATGGTCTCATTTCTCCCATTTTCCCTAAGTTGCATGACCTGGAGATCATTTATAAAAGTGAGGGGAACCCAACCCCCAACAATACCAAGGGCAGAAGTTTTTAATTCTTGGCAAAACTGACCATTACAGGCTCATCAATGCGATGCGTCAACATGCTGATGAGTGGACTACCTGAGCTAAATACAAGTCAAACTGTTAATCTATCCATTTTCTCCATAACATTTACACTCAGATTCTCTCTCTGTAGCTGGCCTACAAGTTTTTTCCCCTGAAATGCATTAGTTGTGCTCATTTCTAATAGACTATAGCAACATATTTCGGGTTGTGGAAGAAATTTTAGCAATGGGTCTTTCAACTAAAACAAACTAAAAGATGCTTTCTGGAGTGAAGGCTCTCTTAGTACATGTTAGGGAGCAGGAGGATGCCTCATCAACAATTTGTTAGCTAGTTGATGACAGGTAATGAAGAACAACATCTGAAGAATAAGACTGCAAACTGTAGGGATGGTCTAGCTGTCAAAGGAAAGCATATTGATTTGTCAACAGTAAGGCAATGAAGTGCTTTTTGCTTGAATATTAACATGGAACAACTTACTTTGTACATGGGGACGTTCGGTATAGTAAGGTAAACTGAGGTAACGAGGGCAGCATATACTACTTCTGGATTTGGAGATGGATGCCTAGTGCTTGTCTTGTTCTGTATGTTAAAAGCTGGACAATTTGTTACAAAGCTCATCTGCTATCAAACAAAAGCTCAGTTTGAGCTTTAAAAATAAGAGATGGGTCAAACTAGACATTACATATATTTTTATTACTGGACTTGAGAAATAATTCTGTAGAGAGAGTCTACAATTCCCAAAGGTTTAGTATCCATTAACTTTTAATGCCTTCAAAAAAATCATAATACATGCTAGAGTGAACTGCTAGGCTTTTATAGGCCAGCCAGTACTATATTTAGCCAAAATAATCTGTTAAGTATGTTGTATGTTAGAAAACTAATGACCTGCTTTCAATAGAGAAAAACGTCAGCATAAAGGGTGCTATTTAGCAATGGAAGATCTGTATTTAACTTGCAATGTTTCAACCATTCTCTGATACCTAACAGCCAAATTTCTGGCTGCAGTTCAAGACTTAGGAGAGGGTGACAAGTATAATTTTACTTTGTAAATGCCCCCTCCTCAAACACAGACACACACCATCTGTACTGATGCTTCATCAGTGCAGCACATGACTATTCTTCATTCCTTCACTATTGGTAGTCTGGTCTACTGACCCTTCTTAACCCATAACCTTGGCTGAGGCAACAGTTGGAGTATACAATTGTGCAGACTGGAATACAACAGCAGTTCTTGAAGAAACAAAGTGCAGTTAAAAAATTAGTGCGACTAAGATAGACAAGCAAAGAATCATATGTGCAACGTATTTTAATTTTGTGTTTGCCTACTAGGGATAGTCCAATTAGGCAGTGCTCCTTTTCAGTGGGGGCCCAGGGAGAAAAGTTTCAAATTAAATGTAATTTACAACATAATACAATGTCAATGATAGTGATAAAAAGTTTCTCTAGTAAGAGAAAGATTACAATTTTCCAAGTGTCACCTTATACTACGCCAAAGATTAATGCATACAATACTAAAATAACATGTATAACTCACAAAAGCATTGTGCGATGCAATATTACTTAATGCAGTTGAGAAAGCAATAGTGTTATACTGACAAAATTAGCTTCAGCAATTAATCATTATCTATAAAGGTACAGAATAACAGTGTTACACTGATAAGGTGAGTTTCACCAGGCCAAGGAGCAATAAACAACAGCTCAGAGTGAATAACAGTATGCAGAAAGAGAAACTGTAGTGCTGCAGTATCTAGGATGATAGTGCAGTGGAATGACAGGTATTTAGATAAGGGAGTGTTACCTTGGGAGGAGAGGTGAGTAAACACTTAAGTACAGGAAGATGGGATAGGGAGAAATTATGACTATGCAAGTCAGATAAAAGATAGACTTAACTTCAACATCTAATATCTAAACAGATCTGGGAGTTTAGCTAGCTAGACACAATACATACAAGACTGAAGTGGTTCATAAGTATTTTTTTTCATGAGGAATGTTAGCCATTTGTTATTGGAATTAAAGCTTTTGCAGATAGCAAAATGTTTATATGCAGCACTCATAGCACCCCTGTTAGACATTTTCCCTGAAACATTTGCACGTGGGTACCTTTTCAAGGTGTTTGCCAACAGTATGTTTGAATTCTTTCTGTGTAGGTATAATTTTAATTTCCTTGTTTCCTTGGGTGGTGTATTCAAAGACTCTGTTGATAGCCATGAGAATGTTTTTTTTTTCCCATACTGCATTTCTTAAAACAGGGTCATATTTTAGCAATAATCTCTGACTGAGTGTGGGTATTATATGATTTACCCACAGCTGGCATGATTTGATCATTAGAGTGAAGTCTGAGTGAAAATTGGTTCATACATTTCAGATTATACACTGGGTGTGAGTGTGTGTATATATATATATATATATATATATATATATATATATATATATATATATATATATATATGTATATATATATATATATATATATATATATATATGTATATTTACAGGTTCATAGATAGGTACTAGGCTATCAGCCCAAGGGCCTATGTAAGCCTAGCCAGCAAGGTTCCATAGCTTAGGCCACCCGAGAAAGTTATTTTCCTGTGCCACTGTCGAGCAGAGACACAGCAGTGATCCCCAGGGTGTATTTCCTATTTCCCAACCACTCATCAAGATTTTTCTTGAAGAGTGCTAATGAAGAACTTTGCTTGACATAGATGGGTAGCTTGTTCCAGAGTATAGGAAGTCTCTGGGACAGCATGTCCTGTTATTGTGGTGACTAGTTTTAGGTCCCTAGAGCATGTAGCTCGGAGGGATTGGGATTTCTTTAGGTGTAGCATGTCCAACAGCTCTGGGTTTGACATAGCTTTATAGGTTAGGCAGAAATCACCTCAAAGTAGGCGATACGCTACGGTGTAAAGCTGGAGTTTTTTGAGGCGGTCAGTGTAGGGCATTTGTTTGAGGCCAGTAATCCTCTTTGTGAGGTACTTCTGTGGCCTTTCCAGTTGCTGCAGATGTCTTGTGAGGTACATTCCAAAAGGGGCGTTGTACTCTATAATGGGTCTAATGATTGACGAGTAGAGGGGAACAATGACCTCTTTTTTTCCTGGATGAGAACTATTTTATGATGAGGTGTGCCACGTAGAAGGACTTCCTGACTACTGTGGCGATGTGACTATCAAAGGAGAGACTACTGTCCACCTGGGTCCCAAGGTCTCTTATCACGCATTCGGTATTAATTAGATTGCTGCCTATGTGGTAGTTCATGGGTACAGAGTTTTTACCAAAGGGGATGACACTGCACTTTTTGGCATTGAGCTTGAGGCCATGGCTGTGTGTGTGTGTGTATGTATACATATATATATATATATATATATATACATATATATATACATCTAAAACATCTGTACACGCCAATAGATGCACACAGATATAGTATGCATGCTCCACATTCATTTAAAGAAATTGTTAAAAGCCAGTTTAATAGGGTTAGTAGACTAAATATGGATGAAGAAACATGCATACGTCAAATGAATGAGATGGCCTTAGAATTTACTGATAGGGGATACAATAAAGAGATTGTTCAAGTTATGAGTGAGTTATTGAAGGGAGAACAAATAAAAGGTCTCCATACTTTAAACACTAGAACTAATACAACACGTACCTCTGGTCTGAGCCAGAGGACTAATAAATCAAGGTATATTACAACATTTAATGATAGAACACGTGAAGTGGAAGGTATTACACTCAAAATTTGGAACATATGGCCAAGTATGCCTGAGCTCAAGCAGATCATCAGTGAACAGCCTGGTTTTGCATATATAAATGAGAGAAACTTAAGGAGACGGCTATAAGGATGTGACTTCCAGGAAAACTACCACTGGTTTAAAACAAGGGACATTTCCATGTTTGAATTGTAATTGTTGTTGGGATACTTTCGCCAATGTGTATTTTATTCATCCTGTATCGAAAAATTAATATATTTTTGTCTGTTATGCCAATTGTAATACTATACAGATTGTACATTTGGCTACATGCACACAATGTCCTTCATTTTATATAGGTAAAAGTAATAGAAAGTTTAAAGAACGTATAATTGAGCACAAGCCAGAGATCAGAAGAGGCATTATGATGAATGCACTAGCAAAACATATAGCTGATAACGATGCGAGTCATATACTTAAATTTAGAGTAGTCAAGGTAGTATACAAAATTAATAGGGGGGATGACATCAACAATATTTTAGAGAACATTGAATACTCTTGGATTCTAAGAGTGAAAGCAGATGTAGATCCTGGTTTGAATAATGCAATAAGTTTAAAACCTGCTTTTTATAAGAAACATCTGATGTTGCATTAATATTTTTATTTAACTAGTGTTTAACATATGTATATTTCTTTGAGCCTTTAGCTCTTTTTTTATTGGTGGGCTGCGTCACGTTTTATGTAATTTAGTATATTAATGAGTCTTTCTTAATTATTGTTGAAAGCACTGAAGAAGGGGAAACCCAAAAGCTTTGCAATTTGGAAATGATGGTTTTATTAAAACTTTAGAACATTTCTGTTGTTCGTTACTTCTAGGGCCATGTAGTTTCACAGGATCACGGTGTGGGAGGGTTACAGCAGCCAGAGGTAGGGGACTTGGAATTGTACATTATTTCAAATTTTTAGTTGGTTTTGATAGGCTGGGATTTCATTAAAGTTTCATTGATGTTTGGTGTTTCTGACTAAATGAAATAGATTCATTATGAAATGCTGATTTAGGACTGGCTGAAGCAATAACAGGGCAAAAACATGACCAATGATCTACTCTGTGAAATCTGTAGTGTATTAAGAACTGAATGTATGTTAAAATTATCACCTAATAACTGAAACCTAGTGTCACATTTGTTCTTAATTACATTAACAATTACATTAACAACATTAGTAGCCATTTTTAAATTGTGGAGTTCTTTTATTGATCCCGTTGCAAAATTTTATTCCACTGTTACTTTCTGTTCTATTAAACACTGTTAATTGTTCATGCATACACAGTCTACTCATATAATATGTAATCATTCAAGAACTAGCTTATTCATCCATTTTTAAAAGAGACTTCTGATCATGTGCATGGTGTCATTTACTGTGAGTGATTTTTAACATTCTGCCTCAATCTGATGACGACTGGTTATGTTACAGACAAAAGCACTTACTGTGGTACTGTGAAATAAAATGCTTCTTCGATCTAACTTGGAACGGTTGAATGGTTCGCTTTACTTTTGCATTTTACAAACATCTCAGGTTGTAGCCGTGATGCTTCATCTGCAATAATATGACACAAGATGATGCTTTTACCATTAACTACTCTAAGACATAAATGCTGGACAAGACTGAAAGTAAGAGGAGGAGGAGCAGAACTTACAGTGGACAAACAGTATTATTGAAGTAATGAATATGGATTTTCAAGAACTTAAAGAATCGGTTCCTGATAGACAAGTCTGGTATGCTAAAGTCCTCTGGGTCAAGCAGATTTGGAGTACACAAAACAGCAAATGAAAGATAATACAAGCTTTTCTTGTAGGCTTTTCTGGAACAAATCAGTTTAATGATCCAGTTAATTTCCATTACTAATGGTCAAAGTAAAAAGCAACTCAGCTATAGATCCTGATACCGGCAGGCCTTTTCCTGGTCAGGATTACAGACACTAGCGTTAGCATACATTCTTCAGGTATTATTACCCCCCCCAAAACTGTGGATAAGCTCACTTGTTCTGCCAAATGACAAAGGAAATGACTGCAGGTAATCACCATCCGACAAGTTTAACCAGAACTACTGGCAAACACTTGGAGCATATATTGCTCAAACTGTTTCCACAAATGCTGGAAGCCCAAGTTTTACACCAACACAAGTTTGCAAAAGGCTGGTCTAGATTATTTGGTTTGATTACATTTTATGGGACTACAGTCAGTTCAATGGAATCTGGGATCAGTTTATGTGGCATATCTTATACCATAACTTAGCCAAATGTTCTAATGCAGCTCCTCATGACAGGACTTTGCAAACTCTCTTTAGGTTTAATGTTGATGGGTTTACTGTCAACTGGAAGAGCAAATGGTCATTTGGTGTCAAAATAAGAAATAATTTGCCCATTCAGTAAACTGCTAATGGAGGGATTCCCTACAGGTCTATCATGAGACCATGCCAGTTTAATATATTCAAGTTACCATGACCTATTATGAGCAAGTCTTGATGTTAAACACTTGCTGATGATATAGACATGGGTGGGTTAAAAACTGTGATGAACATGTGCATAATCCCACCTGTTGCTAGACAGCAATATGAGGGGCTGCGGCTCTAACTCCCACGCCACTGCCATCGTTATCTAATTTTGAAATGGAACCACAAGTGTGGCGTTTAACTCCAGTCATGCATATCTATCAAAATACAAAGGGCAGTTGTCCTTAAGAGTATACAGTAAATGTGCATTGCTGTTTTGGAAGACATCCAAAATCCTTAACACCCAAATAAACTCCACTGTCTACTTGGACATGACCGGTATAATCACAGAGCCCAGTTTTTCAGTACAACCTTACCAATAGTAATTAAAACGTGACCGAAATTATTCTGCACATACACATGCGCCAACAAAATCTTTCAGAATTGGAACAGGGGGCAAAATGATGACTCTTCAGCACAAGTTATTTCCTTTCCGGTCTATGATATGCTGCTAACAGTTAGTTAAAACTAACAGCAGAATACACCTGCTGCCCTTAAAAATAAGCTAGTTTTTAAATACTCTGATGGTAGCAATTAGTTACGAGCAGTAACCACTCTGCTGGTAGATGCAACACACCTTGGTCCAAGAAAATAATTTCTGTGAATGGAAACAGTTACATTTATCATTTGACAAGTCTGAAGTGTTAATCTCTTTCAGTAATCAGGGACTTGATGTTGATTTTTAAAAGTGCCCTTATACAATGCCCTGGACCTAAATTTTAATTAATACCCAGAAAATGCAAGGCCGAATAGCATTCTACTACTGGTCAAGTTAAAAATCTAGATTCTTTCAGTGAAGAGTGGACAAACTGGAATAGCAAATGTGAGACCTTCTGGCGCTAGCTGGACTCCTTTTTCTCACATACAGTGACATACTTCTGGTTCCATTTTATAACTGGATATCAATGGCATCGATATACCCCAGGTTACTCACTCCTAAATAGCATCTGAGGTTTTTTTACTCTGTTTACCAAGAAACACTGCAACAATGGAAAAGGTAAGGGGCCTTAGAAAACAGCAGGTGGCTGCTCTAAATTTAAGCAATAAAATGATTTCTTTATAGTAGAAATGGACACACTAACAGACTAAAGAAATAAGAAAAAAAACTATGAAAGCAAGCACTGAAAGACATGAAAGGGTGTTTTACACCTACTGCTCACACCAGGTTAATGCTAAGAAACACAGAATACAGGACAACCATTTTCTTTATACTGTGTAAGGACTCATTAAGAATATTATACAATTCCTCACAGAAGTGAAAGTAAAAGATACAGCAGCAGCACCAGTGTTTTTCTAAGTGAAATGAAGTTCAGAGAAATAACTGTTCTGCAACTACATATTTCAGTGAGAACAAACAGGAAAACCAATAAAATACAAAAGCCTCCAAGCTAAAAGTTGCTATAAGGAGAAAAGGAAGAACTATCTTAGGAAAACAAACTGAAGATAATGGAACACATTTGCTGGGAAGAAGGTAGCTAAAAATGGCTAGTTAAACTGCAGACAAACAAAACACATCAGTAGTGAATTTGGGTCTTTAGTTTAAGAAAAAGGTGAATATTGCTTAAGAGGGAAATTTGCACGTTAAAAGGGATGACGTGCTATTACTCATGCATCCATTGATGCCCGGGGATCTTCAGACCACATCAACTTTTTGAACAATGTTACTATGCTAGAAGAGGAAATAATAAACATAATGTTGGAAAAAAAGTACAGCTGTGTAAAATCTTACCATAACGGTAGATGTCTTCACTACACTGTTGCAGTATTCATTACATTAGGGATCCCCTGCCAAGGGCAGCCCAATGTCTGGCTAGTATTCCAAAGCCTTAAGTTGCTTTAAGGACACCATACATCATACGTATGCTGCTCGCATAATGAAGGGCATAAAGGTGACGTTCGGACGTACCATCCTCAGAACTGAGAACTCCAGTAGAAACGCCAGTCCAAGAAAAAAAAAAAAAAAGTAACTAGAACATCCAGAAGACCAATGGACCACGGGGAGCTGGGAGGAAGTGAATATTGCAACAGTGAAGAGAAGGACTTCTACCTTTATGGTAAGATTTTACACAACTGTACTACATCCTTCCATTTCACTGTTGCAGTATTAACCACATTAGCGAGAGTGCCAAAGCTCAAGAAGAAACTTGGGAGGAGGAAGGGCCAACACAGCCCTCTAGGAAGCCATGAAGAATGGCCCTAGCAAAACCAGCTCTAGCTCTGGAGATTCCATCCAACTTGTAGTGCTTAGTAGAAGTCCAGGTAGCTGCCTCAAGAATACAGTTAGTATGCAAACCCTTGAAAAATGCACCAGAAGAAGCCACAACTCTAGTAGAATGAGCCTTAACAGGAAAAGAAATGCTCTTACCATGAAAATCATAACAAAAAGAAATAGTTTTAGAGATCCATGAAGAAATAGTTTGCTTAGATACAGCTAATCCTAAGGACCTAGGATGAAAGGAAACAAAAAGCTGATCAGATTTCTTAATAATCTAATTCTTATCCAAAGAAAATCTGAGCTGTCTATGCATATCCAACATGTGCAGTAACTTCACACTGCCAGATTGCAAAGAAGGGAAAAAAGTGGGCAAATGAAGGGCCAACTCATTCACTACCTTGGGTATAAAAGAAGGATTACTATGCAAGGACACGAGCAAAGGCAATGTTGCAAGGAAGCTGAAGCCGCAGGCTCAAAGGAGCCAGAGTCAATTTTTCCAAAACAAAATTAAGATCCCAGAGGGAGGAGGAACAGGCTTCCTGGGGGGCCTAATATGAAGGATGCCTTTAAGGAATTGTTTAGCTTCAAATCTAGAAATAAAAGGAGGAGAAAAGGCAGACAGAGCTGATAAGTGAGCCTTAACAGAAGAATAATCCAACCCAGTATTAGGCAATTCACGCAGATGAGAGAGAACCAAATGAACATCCACAGAAAGTGGATCCAGGTTATGAGAAAAACACCAAAAGTACAGTTGTGTATCTACCATAAATGTAGGTGTTAAGAGTGTATTCACTGTTGCAGTCATTACACTTGGGTTATCCTGCTGGCAGACTACCCGCAGTCAGCCTGAATTCCAAAGTCCTGGTCCGGCGTCAGTTGCTGTTGCCTCTTCCCTGACGTCAGTGCACCAGGGGTATATAAGATGCAGCCAACGCCATTTTCTTCAGTTTTTCTTGCCCCAGATGTCAGGTGCCCCCAGGAAGGTAGGCAATACATATTGCTTATAAAAACATACAGTAAAATAAAACAATACCTTCATCTACAAGCAAATACACCACATAGGTTATATAGGATAGAGAAGTATAGATAAGTCCCAGCAAAGAAAGGGGGATGGAGGGTGGGTAACCTGGATTGCAACAGTGAAAACACTCGAACATCTACATTTATGGTAGGTACACAACTGTACTTATGTTCATCGTGTTTCACTGTTGCAGTCATTACACTTGGGTTGAATACCAAAGCGGAGGTAGGGCGGCTGGGTCTAAATAGGATTAGGAGTGGCTATGAGGCCCTGCAGAACTGCAGTGGCAAAGCCTGCTCTGGATTTAGAGTAAAGAGGCAAGTGATAATGCTTGGTAAAAGTGTGCACTGAACTCCAAGTTGCAGCCTCCAAGATTTCCTTGGTTGGTACTCCTCTGAGAAAGGCTGCTGAAGTGGCTGCTGTCCTGGCAGAATGTGGCCTAATATTCTTAGGCACTGACTTGCCATGCTGTCCATAGCAGAAACTAATGCAGTGTCCTATCCATTTTGAGATGGTCTGCTTTGAGATAGCCTTTCCTTGTGATCCTGCAGCATATGCTACAAACAGTTGCTCAGTTTTTCTGAAAGCTTTTGTTTTGTCCAAGTAGAAGCATAGCTGCCTGTGCATGTCCAAAGAGTGCAGAAGTCTCTCCCCTTTATTCTGGGGATTTGGATAAAATGTTGGCAAATGAATGGTTTGGTTAAGAGCCACACTGGATACTACCTTTGGCATAAATGTTGGGTTCGTCCTTACCCTGTCCTAAAAGATTCCACTGCCATTAATGCCTGTAACTCTGAGACTCTTCTTGCTGAAGTTATTGCTAGGAGCAGAGCAGTTTTCCATGATAAGAATTTTATATCAGCTGTATTGGCTGGCTCAAAAGGAGGCAGTGTGAGCTTTTCCAAGTCAAAGTTGAGGTCCCATGTAGGTATCGGTGCTCTCCTTGGGGTCTTATGTTTTTTGCCCCTCTGAGGTACTGTCTTAGCAGTGGATGTGAGAAAATAGGAGGTTCCGTATTGTAATGAGCTGAAATGGCAGAGGCATGAATCTTAATTGATGATTGATATGAAGATGCATTTGGTCCACTGGCCACGTGCCCTGAATACATTTTCCTGCCATGTGTGCCCCCCAGGAATAAACCAGTGCATCTGTTGTTAGTGTCTGCCTGGCTGTGGGTAAAGTGAAAGGCTGTCCCTTGTTGTGGTGACAGGCAAGTGCCCACCATCGAAACTAGTGCTGCAGGCAGGGAATAAGAGTTATTATTGTTTCCAGGCTGTGGCAATGTTGAGTCTAAACACTTTTTAGATACCATTGTAGCTTCCTCATATGCAGTGTTGCATATGGAATTAGCAGGATGCAGGATGCCATGAAGCCCAAAGCCTGCAGAATTTTTCTTGCAGGTAGCTGGGTCTTTGTTGCCATCATTTGAAAGTAATGAGTCAGTTGCCTTTGCTTGTCTGGCGTGAGATAAGCCATCTGGGCAGTTGTATTTAAGCTTGCACCCAGGAATATTATCTCTTGAGAGGGCACTAGTTTTGATTTCTTTTTGTTTACTGTGTACCCTAGGCAAATTAGTAATCTTTTTACAAACACCAGATGCTTTAGTAGAATGTCCTTGCTCTCTGCTTGAATAAGGCAATCGTCCAAGTAGGGATATATTTGAATCCCTTTTTGTCTGCAAAATGCAATTACTGATGCCAGGCATTTTGTGAAGACCCTGGGTGCAGTAGATAAGCCAAAGGGCAGTGCAGAGAATTGGTAATGCATTCAGCCAGCTATGAATCTGAGGTATCTTCTGCAAGATTGTCTGATTGGGACATGCAGGCATGCCTCTTTGAGGTCCAAAGTAACTAGCCAAGCCTTCTTGCCCAGCATGGGTAGAAGTTGCTGCAGTGTCAACATTTTGAATTTTGGAACATCCAGGAAAGTATTTAGAATAGACGGGGTCCAGTATTGGTCTCCAGGCTTTGTCCTTTCTGGGTACCAAGAAAAGTCTTGAGTAAAATCCTTGCCCCTGTTCTTGCTGTGGTACTTTTTGAATAGCCCTCATGTCCATGAGAGCAGAATTTTTTTTTGTGCCTCTGCCCATTGATTTTGTGGCAGGTCTGGCATACCTTTTGACCTTGGTAGGGTGTGAAAGTGGAACCTGTAACCCTGAGAAACAATATTCAGTACCTATTTGTCCTTGGTGATCATGTGCCAATTTTGTGAAAAAAGCACTAGTTTTCCCCCTAAGGGTGCTGCCAAAAGGTAAGTGCTTGGCATTTGTAGAGGAAAGTCATTGGGACTGTTTCCTATAAGGTTGTGATTTGTGTTCTCCGCCTTTGGGGGCTGAAGCACCCCATTCTTTAGGACTGTATGAGTCTTGGGGCTGAGATCTGCCTCTTGGGTGTCTGCATCTGCCTCTTTGTGGCCTGTCTGACACTGGAAAGGACCAATTTTTAGAAGGCCAGTTCCTGCTAAATCTAGGTGGCTGAACCTGTAAGAAATCCTTTACTGTCTGCATTGATTTTGCTTTATCCTCCATTTTCTTTAACACCTCTTCTGCCTTAACACCAAACAAAGTATCATGCTGTAATGGAGCATCCAATAATTTTGCTTTAACATGATCAGGTAAACTCTGTTCTTTTAACCAAGCATGGCTTCGAATGACAGAACCTGTAAGTGCGGCTCTGCAAGATCCCTCTAATGAATCAAAACCACATTGCAAAGTATGCTTTCCCACTTGTTCAGCTCCATGCAATAAATCCTGCATTTCCTTGTTCTCAGGACATTCAGAGCTTGTAAGCATTTTCTGTTTTAGCAAAGACATTAGGTATTGTTGATATTTAAGCATGTGAAACTGGCAGTTTAAAGCCCTTACAGCTAAAGTAGCAGAGGTGTAAACTTTTTTCCCCATCTGTCCAGTGCTCTAGAATCCCTATCAGAAGGAATAGGTTTTTTTTGCAGTGGAAGCCTTGACCCCTTTGGGACCCTGAGAAATAGTTTCTGGATCAGCAGCAGGGTTTTTATAAATACATTTATGAGAATCTGGAACCCTGTAGTACCTATCTGGCTTAACTGGTGCAGGGGGTAAAGAATCAGGATTCAGAAAAAACATCAACAATACCTAGTACAGGGGGGATAGCAAGAGGCCTGTGCTGAGGCAATAAAAGAAAGTCTCTGAGCCTTTTCTTGGATTCTGAATAATCTTGGCTCTCCCAATGGAAATGTTCCCTCATGATGTGCAGGGTTTCCCCAAAAGAGTAGTCCTCGGGAGGAGAGGCTGAAGGGATAGATTCTTCAGCATCAGAGTCCTCATAGGGAGGGAGAGAATATTCCTGTTCTGAAGAGGAGTCAGAAGAAATAGAAACCTGGTCAGCGGAGTCACAGTCAGTGTCTTGCCTAGGCCTTTTATCAGGAGGGGGATGGCAGCCCCTGATCAAAGTAATTAGGTCCTCGGCCATTTTGAGCATCTGTTTCTTTGGCATGGATGACTGTCCAGGAGAATGCTGTACTTGTTTCTTTGTCTTTAAAGGTGTTTTAGACTTTGCCTTGGCTGTTGAAGAGGTCTTGATAGTAAGCTGTGAAGGTCTGAAAACACCCTCAGAAGCAGATGCCTGCTCAGTGGCTCAGGACCCATCTGAGGGAATTGTTTCCATAGGCCCAATACCTTGAGTTTCCAGAGGCCTATCTGTCTCCACGTGGGAGTCGGAGGTGGCCTGTGGCTCTGAGGTAGTGGGCGTCAGGGGCTGTGAAAGCACTTCACTGAAAACCGGCAAACTGGCCTAGAAGAGGCTTCGTTGTCAGTTTTGGACCTCGGATGCCTGTCTTCTTCTTTGTCCTTGCGCTTTTTATGGACTCCGGTCGTCGGTTGTTCTGACGGCATGATATAGTTAAACCTTCGGCCAAAGTAGTGTTAAGCAAAATCGAACAGACGCTTAATAGTGCGTTGGTTGAATCTAGCACAAAATTGACAACTAACAACATCGTGGTCAGGGCCTAGGCAAGGAATGCAGTAAGAATGAAAATCCTTATGAGGTATTTGCTTCCCACAAGAAATACAATTGTTAACTTTTACTGACATCGGTCTGGAGCAAGAAAAAGTTTCCCCATTGGGGTACTTAGCTTTATTGAAGATTTTGGATCTGAAATTCAAATTAAAAAATCTCAGGAGTCGGCCAACCGGCACTTGTGAACTGCTTTTGCTTCGGGCACCGTGCGGCAAGAAAGACTGAAGAAAATGGTGTCGGCTGCATCTTATATAACCCTGGAGCACTGACGTCAGGGAAGAGGCGACAGCAACCGACGCCGGACCAGGACTTTGGAATTCAGGCCGACTGCGGGTAGCCTGCCAGCAGGATAACCCAAGTGTAATGACTGCAACAGTGAAACACGATGAACATCAGAAAACCTGTTCCATTTGGATAAGTAGGATTTCCTGGCCTCCTGCAGAGCCCTAAACACGTCCTCAGGATTTTGATTGCACATAGACACCTTTTTTCTATCACACAGTGTCAACTGAGTAGATAGGCGATGATGAAAGAGAAATCCCTTGTCTTGTCTGAGAAGGACCACTCTGTGAAGCATTCAACTTGGCAGCCAAAACGGAAGGAACAGCGGAAGGTTTAGGAGAGTCCATCTGCAGTAACTCATAATATCTTTTATGTACCTTGGAAGCCTGAGCACAATCCCATTTATGGAACTCCAACATTCTGGAGATCATGCACCCAAATGAGGTCTCTTCAAAGGGACTATCAGGACTGGTAGATTCCTCTTCCTCTGATACATAGTCCAAATGACAAAGAATCTGATAAGAGTAAGCAAGGGATTCCTCCTCAGAGGAATTCTGTTCCTCGAGTCTTTTTAGAGGAGTAGAGAACCAAGGGGCCAGGAACAGAAACTCTATGAGGAGGTTTCAATGCCATCAAAGCACTAAACAAGGCCTGAGTGAAGGCCTGCCATTCTCTGTGAATCCTTAGGAGCAGGAGTAATATGTTTAGTGTTTTGCTTTTCCTTCAGTGGGACGTCTGCCTTATAAAATCTGGAAGACTCTGACCCAGGAAGCATTCATGAATGGTAGTAGAGATTTCTCTAATATTTGAGGAACACCCTGCAGATCACAGCATGCGTATGTACCTTTAAAAAGCATTTCCAGATATAGCACGTGCATATAAATACAGGGCAAGCGCAGGCAGCAGTGCCATTTTTGAGAGAACAGCCAGAGTGTTAACATGTATGAGTGCAGTAGTCAGTCTGTTTGTAAGTTTAAGTCTAAGTTACAAAGCCTCATCTCTGATGTGTTTGTGTGTAATAAAGCTGCTTGAACAGAACCCACAAATGTTTGTCTGTTTTATCCTGACCAGACGAGTGACATGGTATCAGAACCCGGATTACGAGAGCTACTTTTTTGAGCCATGAGGTACAGAGTTGAAGGTGAAGGCAGACTAAGCAGTTTAAGTGAAACAAGAGCACAGACAAATGAAAAGGGCCAGAAATGAGCTAAAGGTAAAGAAAACTGCACAAATGGTTTGGCAAAGAAAATGAAACAGAGCATTTATCAGGCACAAAACACATTATTAATCAAACAAGTAGCACAAAACGTATTGTTAAGCAAACGAAAGGCACAAACTGCATTATTTAAATGAAATACTCGAAACCAGGATATTTGATAAAACTAGCAATACTATTCATATGGGGTTCGGAATTACCTTTGGTTTGCATAACAAGCATGTTTAAAGTAAAATGGGCATAAGAAAAGTATAATGAGCATGATAAGAGATTAAAAAAGCATAACAAGTACAACAAAAGGGCAAAATAAGGTTAAAGAGCAAGGCAACTGCATGTTTTTTAGTAAAAGACCGTGTTTGGGCACAAGCTATTGTTTCGCATTGACCAAAGCCATTCAAAGCATAACTAGAGTTGTTTGAAATATCTCAGAGCGTGCAAAGTGTTTCCAGAGTTTGTGCTTTATTACGGTACAATTATTTCAGAGTGCTATGTGCAAAGTGCAGTCAAAGTACAGCCATTTCGAAAACTTTCTTATGCTGTGTGCATTTATTCTCAGAAAGCCACCATTTCAAAGTGTTTCTTAGACTGTGCAGAGTTCCTTCGCAAAGTACAGCCATTTTGAAAGGTTGTTGTGCTGTATACAGTTTATTTGCAAAGTGCATTCATGTCGAAGTGTTTCTTACTCTGAGCCTTTTCTGCCGGGTACAGTTTTATCGCAAAGTACAGTTATTTCAAAGTATTTTTTACACTGATAACAAGTGGTTTCATAAAGTACAGTGATTTCAGAGCGTTCTTGTGTTATGGAGACTTATTTAGCAAAGTGCAGTTATTTCAAAGAGTTCGTTGTGCTATTGGGCATAAATTACAAGTACCAGCATAACGTTCTGGCATATATATATATTTGTGTGTGTACGTTCGTACATATATCAAGCACCTTCACTACGGTGTGTTGATATGGCAGAGGCATTTCGCAGACCAAGTCCACTTGTGTTTGATCATAATATAGCAGAGAAATGGAGAGTATTCGAGCAGGAATACAATATTTTCATACAAGCAGTTTTATCGGACAAAGATGCACGTACAACGTCATTCATTTTGCTAACTTAGTTGGGTCAGAAGTTATTGAAAGAGGGCATTCATTTGTGTATACATCAGAAGTATATGTAGTTGAGGAGACAAACCATCATACTGTGGTACCGGCTGAATCCAGGGAAGACTCAGAGTGCTTAAAACATAAATTTAGAGAAATGTGCAGCCCCCAGACAAACATTACATTAGAGAAGCACTTATTTTATACATGAGATCAAAAGCCAGGTGAAACTTTTGCAGCTTATATCACTGACTTCAGAAATAAAGCCAAAACATGCAGATTTGGTGACTTGAAAGATGAGTTAATAAAGGACAGACTTGTGCATGGTGTTAACAGTGCTGCAGTGAGAAAGCTTTTGCTTTGTGACAGTGATTTAACATTAAGCAAAGCCATAGAGATCTGTCAAATCCATGAGCTCACAGAAAGGCACACAAGTATGCTTACAAGTGATAAAAGCATGGTTTCAGCAAACTCTACAGCAAACGTAGCCAGCATGCAACACCTGGCAAGAAGAAACAGGCCTAAGCACACGGCAGTAGCAACTCCTGTAAGTGTGGCACGGAGAACTCAGAGCTTTCTAGCAAGTTCTAAGACTAGCTTAGTAAAAGGAGCATGCTCAGTGCAGTATAAGGGTGACTCAGCAAAACCCAAGTCAAGTCTTATTAACTATCGTAATTGTGGAGCCAACCATAGGTCTAAAAGAGAGAAGTGCTTAGCATTTGGTCAATGCCACAAGTGTAAAAAATGAAACCATTTTCAAAGGTTTTGTAAATAAAGCAAGCCTCATTCAATTATTAAGAAAGGTCACTAAAAAAGGAAGCTGATCATGTAGACAGCTGCAACCCGACTTTCTATGCAGATGGTATATCAGTGGTCTGTGAACAGGTTAATGCAGTAGATTTATTGGCAAAGAATGAAGTATTTTGTACTGTCCTGATCAATAGTAAACTAGCAGAGCTCAAAGTAGACACTGGTTCAAAGTGTAATGTAATGTCAGCAGAAACATTTGTTAAAGTGAGGGCTGGTAAGCAACTTTAATTTGGTCAATTGTGCGAAGCTCGTTGTTTATGGAGGTGAAGAGATTCAAACCGAAGATTCAGTAATGCTTTCCTACTATTTGGCTGTGAACAGTTACAGCTTGCAATTGTATATAGTCTGAAGACCTGTGCCATCATTATTGGGTCTCAGAGACAGTTTGAGAATGAAACTTTCTTTTACCAAAGAAGTACATCATGTAAGCACATGCCCCAGTTCCAGATTACTGATACTATTTTCTCAGAGTATGCTGATGTGTTTGACAACAAGCTAGGCAAACTTCATGTTGTGTACTCCATGAAAGCAGACCCAGTGGTCAGACCAGCATGAAGAGTTCCAATAGCTATGCAGGACAAAGCCAAGGTCCAGTTAGACAAAATGTTGCAGCAAGGTGTGATTTGTCCAGACATAGAACCAAATGAGTGGGTGTCACGCATGATAGCTGCTCATAAGAAAAATTCAGATGAAATCAGAATATGCACTGACCCAAGAGACTTGAACAAGGTATTAAAAAGACCTCACAATCCTATGCGTATAGTCGAGGAAATTGCAACCCTCATGCCAAATGCCACTGTTTTTTCGGTCTTAGATGGAAACACTTCATTTTGGCAAGTAATGCTTAATCTCAAATCTTCATTACTGACTACATTTAGTACCGCGTTTGGTAGAAACAGATTCCTCAGGAAGCCTTTTAGAATAAATTCTGCCAGTGAAGTCTTTCAGCGTGTAATGGAGCTAATTTTTTCAGGCTACCCATGTGCAATAATAGTTGATGATTTACTAGTTGGAGGCAATGGTGAAACAGAGCATGACAGAAACCTTAGGAAAGTTCTGGACAGAGCTTGTGAAGTGAATTTAAAGCTCAATCCACTGAAGTGCAAATTCAGACTACCAGAAGTTACTTACGTAGGTCATTTTTTACCAGTACAGGCTTATGACCAGATCATTCCAAGCAAGCAGCCATTCTTGAGATGTCAACTCCAGACAATAAGCCTTACACCGTTGTCTTGGTATGGTCAACTATTTGGGCAAATTTATCCCTGACTTTAATGAGTTATCAGCACCTTTAAGAGAGTTGACATGCATGGTCATGGTCAGAACAACACCAGGGAGCATTTGATAACCTCAAACAGCAAATTGTTAATCTGTCTACATTAAGGTACTATGATGTCCACAAACCAGTAGAGCTTTCATGTGATGCTTCAAAGTTTGGTGTTGGCACAGTTACTCTTCAAGAGAGCAGACCTGTTTGCCTATGCATCTAGAACTCTTACCCAAACTGAGATGTAGTATGCTCAAATCGAGAAGGAACTTTTGGCAATTGTGTTCGCATGTTCGAAGTTCCATGATTATATTTATGGCTGAGCAATCCAGATAGAAACTGACCAACAACCTCTAGTTACTATTTTAAAGAAGCCTATGCATTCCGCTCCAGCAAGACTACAAAGAATGATGCTCAAATTGTAAATGGTCTATACAAAAGGTAAACTTCTTTATCTGGTTGTTACCTTATCCAGATCACCCAGAAATAATACAGAACAGCATGATGCAGAGCATTTTGACTTTGTTGTCATGGAAGTGCGTAATTTTTCTACCACGAGTCTTGATGAGCTGAGAGATCATACAAAGACGGATCCAATTTTACAAAAGCTCAACCACTTCATCAATGTAGTATGGCCATCAAAGCAATCCTGTGTACCTCCAGAAGTACAAACTTACTTTCCATACAGAGATGAGATGCTGATGGAAGATGGCATCATTTTCAAAGGTCCAAAAGTTATTGTTATCACTTTCTCACAGTGTGAATACATTCACATTTTACATCGTGGCCACCCAGATTCGAATTCTATCAAAAGAAGGGCAAGAGGACTAGTATTTTGGCCTTCTCTATCGAAAGACACTGATAAAGTGCTTTCTTCTTGTTCAGTGTGCAATAGTACCAAGCTGCATTTGCGAAAAAGCCACTTCAGCTAAGCCAAATTTCTGAGCTACCTTGCTCAATAGTAGCAAATGACATACTTGAGTGGAACACAGATAACATTACTTAGTGTTGCCAGACTCTTATTTGACCTGGTTTGAGATCAATTTGCTACCTAACCTAACATCCAATGCCACTATTACTAAGATGAAACGTCATTTCTCAGTCCATGGTAGTCCACACAAAGTTATTTCTGACAATGGTTCTCAGTTTACCAGTCGATTGTTTCAGAGATTTGCTAAAGAGTGGGACTTTATCCTGGTTACTAGCAGTCCTGAATATCCTCAGTCAAATGGCCTTACTGAACGTGCAGTACAGAGTGCAAAGCAATTACTAGAGAGGTCAAAGCATGACAATACTGATATCTTCCTGAATTTACTCAATCTCAGAAATATACCCTGTGACAACCAACTAGTTTTGCCTGCTCAGAGACTTATCTAGGCAAACCAGAACAAACTTGCCTATCAGTTATAGTTTGTTGGTGCCTAAGGCTAAAAACAACAGAGCAATCAAAGCCCAACTTTTTAAAAAGCATTCTTCTCAGAAGTCCAGCTATTACAAAAGGAGCATATTTCTTTGCCTGTTAAAAGGAGGAGAGACAGTGAGGATGCGAAAGGCTTTGATCAAACTGGTCAAGTGAGAGGTATATGTACCGAGCCAAGATCCTACTTAGTGGAATATGAGGGTACCGATTACAGGACAAACCACAGACATCTTCTTCCTGCATCAAAAATGATATTGCAGCATCATATCTGTGATACAGACTTTAGATCTCAGAGCAACCCAATGTTCGTACCGAGGAACATGTTGCAGTATCCATTCTCGTTCCTGATGATGTCCCCAAAGTTGAACATTTCTTGAAGACGGACCCTGTTTCTTGATCCAATTCTACTTTTATGTTACACGTTCAGGTCATATTTCAAGACCTAATGTAAAATGCACAGCAACTTAGACATAATTGTTTTATACGTGTCTAATTTTGTATGCTTGCATGTCAAAGAATTAGTTGTGTATAACTGCATGTCAAAAAATCATTTCTGTAAATTGCATGTCAATGAAAACTGTCATTTCATATAAGGACTATTCCTAAAAAAGGGAGACTGTAGATCACAGTGTGTGTATGTATCTTTAAGAAGCATTTCCAGACATAACATGTGCATATAAATACAGAGCACATGCCGGCAGCAGTGCCACTTTGAGAGAACAGCCAGAATGTTAACATGTACGAGTGCAGTAGTCAGTCTATTTGTAAGTTTATTTAAGTGTAAGTTACAAAGCTTCATTTCTGATTTGCGTGTGTAATAAAGCTTCTTGAACAAAACTCACGAATGTTCGTCTGTTTTATCTTGACCCGACACACCCTTAGGCCCCTCCCCCGGAGATAAATCAGCTGTGGCTCCCCCTGAACATCTCCTCTGATGTGCTTAAAGTCCGGTCCCTGCCAGCCTCCAACCAGAATGTGGCAGAGGAATCCAACGATAAAGCTAGGTGAACCTCCAGGCATTCACTCACCTTGAGAGAGATGTCTGGGAGAGGTAGAACAGCAGAGGATTCTGGCCTAGGCTTCTTGGCCTTCTTCACTGACTGTTGTCCCTCGAAGCGGGAAGTTTCCTCCATTGTGTCTTTCGCAAGAAGCTTAAGATACTGGTTTTCAAGATACAGCGCCAAAGAAGAAAAGTCTACTACAAAAGGTTTTGAATACAAAGGCCTGACAGACGGAACAGAACATACGGTCATGTGAGGCACCAAGGCAAAACAGACACTGTCCATGGTGGTCTTTATGGGGACTCTGTCTCCCACACTGGCATTTACCCTTCTTGGATGACATGAAACGATAAGTAAAAAAGAACTCCAATGGTGCACTTATCTGCAATGGCTTGGTGAACCGGCAATGGAACAGGCATTCAGTCAGATGATCATGAGATGGAGCTTGGAGTGGCAGCAAAGACGTTTTGAGGATGGTATGTCTGGACATCACCTTTATGCCCTACCTTAAGTGAGAAGCATATGTGTGCCGTATGGTGCTCCTTAAAGCAACCTAAGTCTTTGGTATACTGGTCGGACATCGGGCCACCCTTGGCAGGGGATCCCTAATGTAATGAATACTGCAACAGTATAATGGAAGGACAACATACCACTGGGAAATATTCAGAGAAAATTAACTAAATTCTTTGCACCAGTACTTCAAACAATCAGTGGAAATCCTTTTCACACTTATCAAGAAGTTAAAACTCTCAAAACGATGCATCTCTGGCAAAGCTGGATAAAGGGCTGACTATGACCATGGTGATCCAGGTTCAATTAGTGACTCAGGTGCTTAACAACATGGCAATGGAGGATGAACATGCCAATCCTACAAACAGGAATGCTTCCAGCAGAGGCTGGGAGTGTGTTATCGTGACTGATGGGTGGGCTACCTATTAAGAAAAAGGTAAAAGAGGACATAAGCTGGGTGATGTGGGCTGTGATGCTCAAGACATACTAGCTTTGCCCAGTTAAGTAAACCCTTCCACAAAAACAACCTCTGACTTCACAGACAAATCATTTGATATTTTTGTTTTGTATGATGCTGCCTGCAGAGAAATGTAATTACCAGTACATAAGGAAGTATTTATTACAATATGAGAAATCTAAAAATATCCAAAATGTGTGTATCCAGCCCTCCAATTATTTTAATGACAGGAAACCAGTTTCACAAAAGCCATTAACAGCACAGTGCTGAGCTGTGATGCTGTTAGCATACAAAAACAAAACTATTTATACACCAGGAAAATGTAATACCAATTCTGATGTATTTAGTAATTATCTATCCTAAAACTTCCAGCAGATTTTATGCACATCTGATCCGGTAATGCTGCTAAATGTAATGCAACCCAAACAAATTAAATCAAGAAACTGCCAAATGTACAATTCTTTTTACAAGTTTGTGGACATGCATCAAATGTTGGCCTGTAATAAATGAGTCAAAATGTATACCATGCTATTCTAGAAGACAGACCAAAGTGACGAGGACAATTGTGTATTATGTGGGTCTAGCATAGTCATTCCTCTGAAATGTCATTCTTTACTACTGGATATGACACACAGCTCTCATTCTGGAATATCCAGAGGGTACAGTTCTATACGATCTTACTAGAACAGCAGATGTCCTACATCTGACTGTTGCAGTATTCTTTATTTTTGTGATATCCTGCTAAGGACAGCCAAACATCTAGCCAGCATACCAACGCCTTTACACTTCCCAGGCATTGTTTGTCAGACGCATGTCCTATGTACAAGGTGTAAGGTATATATGTGACATATGGATGCCTAATCCTCAAAAATGAAATGCCCCAGAAGAACCATAGCAACCACAGAGAAAAGCTTTAACATGTACATTCTGAAAGGAAGTACAAAGGATGCAAGAAGGATCTCTCAGCCAGGAGGAGGGCAACAGAAAGAAACAGGGAGCAGGATGGAGGGACAGAATACTGCAGCAATGAGAAGTAGGACAGCTTCTGTTATGGTGAGATCTTACATAACTGTAGTATGTCCTTCCTTTCCGCATTTGCTGTATTCTTTACTCTTGGGGAGTACAAAATTTACTGGAAATTATGGGTGAAGAAAGGCACAGAAGAGCTCTCCAAATAACAATGAAGGGTGTTCCCTGCAAAACCCGCCTTGGAAATTACATCCAACTTATAAAGTTCGGTAAACGTGTGAAAAGAAGATCAATTAGCAGCTACCAAGATGGATCTAGTATGCATACCACTGAAGAAAGCACCAGAAGAAGCCACTGCTTCATTAGAATGAGCACAAACAGAAGAGGACTGGAGTTTGCCATTGGCCTTACAAATCCTGGATGAGATAGTTTGCTTATATACTGCCAAACCAAATTTTCTGGCATGAAAGGAAACAAAAAGCTGCTCAGATTTCCTGATACATTTTATCTTGTCCAAATAGCATCTGAGCTATCTGTGTAAATCCAAGGTGTGAAGGACCCTCTCACTAGGATTCTGCAGAGAAGGGAAAAAGGAAGCTGAATGGATGGATTTCAAGAACAAATAATTAACCACATTGGACATGAAAGGTGGACTGGTAAAAAGAGACCTGTCCCTGTAAAAGAAAGAAAAAAGAAGGAACTGCCATGAGTGACTGAAGTTCAGAGACCCTCTTGGCACAAGCAAAAGCCACCAGAAATATAGTCTTTCAAGTACAATGTTGTATGGAAGAAGAAACGGGAGGCTCAAAAGGGAGCTGGGTAAATTTCTGAAGAAAAAAATTAAAGTCTCAAGGAGAAGGAATAGACTTTCTTGGTGGCCAAATAATACGGTTACCTTTTAAAAAATTGTTCGACTTCAAAACAAGAAGCCAAAGGGGGATTCAGAGGCAGGCAAGAGAAAATGGCTGACAAATGAACTTTAAACAGATGAATATGCCAAACCAGAATTGAGGAACTCACACAAATAAGAAAGATCATATGAACCTGCACAGATAAAGGGTCCAGATCATCCTTGAGACACTAAATAGAAAATCTCTTACATTTAAGTCAGTGGGTTTTCTGTCCTCTTGCAAAACTTTAAGCCCACCCTCAGAAAATTGGTGTTGAAAAGGAATCAAATCCCCATCACCCAAAGTGTAAACGGAAGGGTGAACAAGTGAGGGTGAATGAGAGATCCCTTGTCTTGTGTGAGAAGATCCATCCTGTGAGGCAACTTATGAAAATTGCTCCTGGCCAGATGAAGGAAGGGGAAACCAGTGCTGTCTGGGGCAAAAGGGAGTCACCAGTAAGATTTTAGATGTGTGCCACATGCTCTTGTGCAGGACTTTTGTAGGGGGGGTTGCGTGATGGGCATACAGAAACATCCCCTTCCAAAAAAAGACATGGTGCCCACTTTCCGAGCAATTAGGACTTGGCACTCTGGAACAGAACTGGAGAAGCTGTCTGTTAAGACAAGAAGCAAAAAGATCCACCTGAGGTGCACCCCACCAATGTACAATGTCCAGAAGCCCCTCTCTGTGAAGCATCTGTTCATGAGGATTTGTCCTGGACCTGCTCAAGGTGTCTGCACCAGAATATGCTTTGATGGAATGTAGACTATCTGAAGAACCAAATGGTATTTATTTATTTTACATTTGTTGACCGGGATTGTTCGACTGGATATATGTCCATTTTCAGCAGAGGCCCAGGGAGAAAAGCTCCACATACTAAAAAAGAGACAGTACATACATCACTGAGTGATAAACTTGGGTAGTCATATTTAGAAAAATACAGACAAAGAATACAGGCAGATATCAATATACACAATGTGCAGACTTACATCTGATTGGCAGAGACGTATCAGAAAATGTGAACATAGAATACAACCAGATTTCATAATTCACAATGCTTAGACATTCAAATGCTATGAGGCATAGATACTTGGCTAAACAGCAGGTTGGGTAGCAAGACATGCATTAGTGAAGTTGTTAGACAGGTTTAGAACAAGGGAACAGCCAATGAGATGTGAGGTATTTTTTGAGTTCTCTTTTAAATAGGGGTAGTGAGGTTTCCTTGTCAATGGTAGTAGGGAGTTTGGACTGCAATAAGCCAAGCCTGAAGAGCTAGCATGTAAAAAAAGGTAAGATTTTGAACTCCTTTGCTTGTTGATGTGCCCACATGACTGTGGTACTGTCTATAAAAACCTTTAAAAGGACCTGGAACCCAAAAGCAGTGAAAAGCCTGTCGAGCTAGAAGTAGAGTCCTCATCTCCTTGATGTTGATATGGTCTGCCATTTGCTGATAGGACCAAGGAAGCTGGACTTTTAGGTTGTTGGAGGAGGCCCCCCCAACCATGATCAGATGCATCTGTGTACAGCACCTGAGTAGGGAAAAGAAAATCTGGTGAATTCACCAGCAGAACTCGAGCTTAAGACGAGGCAAGAGAGGAACCAGACAGTCTAGAGGGTGGCAGTGCTGGAGCCAGACAGTCTTGACGTATCACTTAAATTTCCTCGTGGAGGTTGACAAAGGGAACCATGGGAATGGTGGATGCCATGTACACCAGAGCTCAGAGAATTTCCCTTGCAAGAAAGTCTAGAAAATGAACATACTGGAAATAAGCAGTCAAAGAGAGGACCCTGGGAAGCGGGAGACAAGCCAGCACTGGAATGGTCTGAATCATACTACCCCAAAACACTTGGTCCTGAGGAGGAGTCAATACAGACTTCTTGAATTGAGGGTGAATCCCACACTGCACAGAATAAGCATAGTGAAATGCAGATTCTGAAGCAGACACTGTTGAGATGGGGGTTGAATTAAAATATCATCCAAATAAGGGAATATTTGAATTCCCAGAAGTCTGCAGAAGGCTACCACAGGGGCCAGACGTTTGGTAAAGACTCTTGGAGGTGTAGAAAGACCAAAAAGCAAAGCAGAGAATGAAAATGAGAGGAAAAACAGAGAAACGTAAAAAAAACTTCCTGAAGACAGGGTCAATAGGAAAGTGGAGGCAGGTGTCCTACCATTCCAGAGATAACAGAAAGGCTTCAGGAAGCAACAGAGGGAAAAAAGTGTCTGAAGAGACAACATCCTGAAAGAAGGGACCTTGAGGAAGGTGTTGGGAAAAGAGAAGTCTAAAATGGACTTCCACAACTCCTTCTTCCTGGGAACCTGAAACATTCTGAAATAAAAACCTGTTCTTTGCTTGCTTAGACAAGGGTACTGATTGGATGGTTTCCTGTTCCACCAGATCATGCAAAGCCAAAAAAATGAGGGAGCTAGCAAGGAAGCATCTGAAGAAGGGTCTTCCACATCAAAAAAAATAACCATTTTGTATAAGGTAGAGAAGCCAGGCATCTGCAGTTATCTGTTGCCAAACAGGAAAAGAAAGAGTCAGCCCAATCAGGATAGATCTCTGGCCAAGGGGAAGGGGAGGCTAGACGTCAAAAAGAATAAGAAGGTTTTTGGCCCCCAAGAACTCTGAGGGGGCTTGACTGGTAAAATTCACTTAGGAACTCTCTTGCTCCTAGCAGGCTGTCTAGGGTGCCTACACACAACAGAAAACTTAGATGAATAATTTCTCTGGACCTTGGAGACAGGGGAAACAAAGATTTGCTTCAGGTCCTGTACAACCTTACCTTTATGCTGAAAAGTTTTACACAATACTGCAGCAGCAGTGCCAAATAGATTCTGGTTATCTAAGAGGGAATCTAATAGTTTGGCCTTAATGTCTTCAAGTAAGTCCTGAAAGTGCAACAAAGTGCATCTGCTCCTTACAGATCCACATACAGCTACCCTAGAGGAGGTGTCAGCAGCATCATAACTGCATTTAATGGAATGGCAAGCTACCGGAGAGGCAGAACTCAAACAAAAAGAGGAATAAGTCTTACTGTACATACCAGGGACATCGATCAAACCCCCCCTTCCAAGTTGGAAGAGAACACCCAGGACATACTTAGTCATGTCTAATAATTAATCACCCCAAAGTTCAAAGTGGCAGAAGTACAAACTTTGTTCCCATATCTCTCCATAGCACACCTGCCCTTGTCAGAAGGTAAAAGCTTGAAAGAAGATAACAGTTTGAATGGCTTACCTGTGAACATGGAAACAGCAGGACCACATAAGATTTTTATACAAAAACTTGTGACCCTAAGGGACTTTATAAAATCTGTCTGGATTCTTAGTGGCCATAGTTTGAGTCAGGAACTGGAGAATCCACACAAAAAGTATCCAAAAGGGCAGCTAAAACAGAAGGGACTGTAGAACGCCAGGGTTAGTCCATTTGCAAAAGTTCATAGTTCCTTTTTTTGATCATCAGAAACCTGAAAAACAGCCCCACTTAAAGAGTACCACCATGCAGACCAAAAGATAATTTTTCAAAAGGAGAATCCGGGGATTGTGAATCTTCTTCATCAAACCCCAAGGTGAGAGGAGATTGGATCTATTAGGAGTATGCCAAAGACTCTTCACCAGAACACAACTCTTCATCAGAAGAATCCGAATCCCTAGCCCTTTTAGAAGGGGATGGAAGACCAGGGGCAATAAGCAGGGACAGACAAACATTTGTGGGTTTCAGGGCCATAAGGACATTACAAAACCCATTAGTAAAGTCCTGCCACTCTTTGTGGGGATCCTTAGTCACAGAAGTCATATCTTCATTTTTTTTGTTTCCTTTTTAAAGGAGCATTGCTTTAACAAATCTAGTAGGTGCTGATCCCTGACTATATTCGATGAGGACACCAGGCTCCTCTTCCCTAATACCTGGGGACTCTCCCTAGGCCCCCTCAGATATAACGAGCTGTGGTTCCCAATCTACATCTGCACAGCCTTAGTGGGCGTGCAGGTAGACAATTCCATATCGGCCTCCAACTAGGTCACAGCAGAGAAAATTTACATTTGCACAGGGTGGTCCTCAGGTTTTTCATCCAACCCAATGGATACTTCCAGTGGAGGCTGGGCAGCAGCAGGATCAGTACGTGCCTTTTTGGCTTTTTCCTTACATGGCGGCTGAATGTCAGGGTGGGCAGATTTGGCCATGATACCCTAAGCCAAAAGCTTCAGATGGTGATTTTCTAAATAGGGAGGGACAACAGACAACTATGAAGCGTCTTGGGGACAATGCTTGACAAATCTCACATTGTGCACGGCTCTATGTAGAAAAAGCACTTCTCATGTTTACTTTTATGGGAAATCTGCCTCCCACATTCACATTTTCCCTTCCTGAATGACATGAAAACAAACTACAATGAGGAAAAAAGGAAGGAAGGAAGGAACTCCAACAGTGCACTTATCCTTAGAAAGCTCTACAGATGAACCATCTATGTGAATGGCATGCAGACTGGATTCTGAGGTAGCGTTTGGACTGGTGGCAAACAAGTTCTGAGGATTAGGCGTGCATGCATCACATATGTACCTTACACCTTGCACATAGAAAATACATCTAACATAGGACACCTGGAAGGTGTAAAGGCTTTGGTATGCTGACTGGACATTTGACTATCCTTTGCAGGATATCCCAAGAGCAAAGAATACTGCAACAGTGACAATGAAGGATATCAAAAGGTAGATGCAAATCATATGTCGAACTATTTGAAATGTTAAAAGGGAAGCAAAAATGTCAGGCAAGCAGTAAATCACTATATTGTGCATATTTACACTCATACGAATACAGACTACACTGCATCATTCCTTGCAAAATTATTTTAGTTGATAGATGTTCATTAAAAGTAGACAGAAGTGCACACCATAACAACCACTGAAAAACTACTACTATTTTTATACACATGGTATCCCACAGATACAACCTTCATATACCAGATTTTGCTTCAAAAGTGTCAAATTTGTGACCTTTATGAAGTTAAAGACATGAAATTTGTCATCTAAATTTAGATCCATTCCATGCTTAATTTAATAACTGCCAGAAAGGGCTGTAAAGATTTTGAAGGAAGAAATGTGGAAAAGAAAAGGAGAAATTGTGGAAGCAAAACTGACAATTTAACTGTATAACTGCCCTTTGGATAATGGGTTTATCTTCTGCAGAAATGCTTACAGTATGAATGCTGATATCTGCATTTAAGAGACGTCTACATGAACTGAAATAAAAAACAGTGGGCTCAAAAGACTTGATAAAAAGAATAATTTAAGAACATTTGCATGTGGAGATGAAGCCTCTGTGCGGAATTTTGGTTATGTACATAAATGGATCCCAAGA